>NW_028229874.1:0-54629 GCF_053477565.2 Lygodium microphyllum | reverse complement strand
CACATCACTCCAATCCATGCGTTTATTTTGTATGGCTTTCTCTCGCTCTATTTGGCCATATGCATATCTTAGAATTTGGGTAGTGGTTTTAGGGAATTTAGGTTTGCTGGTAGTAGACGCCTGGCCATTTAAGCCTTGAATTTGCACAGGGGGCACTTCAATGGGCTGATACAGATCTTCCTCAACAGGCCGGTCACGGTAGTAAGGTTCGCTTCTTCTCTCAGTCAAAGGTTCAGTTCTTCCATTATATGAGGAGTCTTCATGAATGGTACCAAATGTTGAAAAGGACTCATTGGAGCGTGGAACATTGGAAGGTGCCAAAACTTGCATTTCCTCATACCTCCTTGATTGTCGTCTAGAGAAGGAACGACTAAGCCTCTTTGCTGCATCCACTGCAAACCTCCAGTGCTCAAGAGCATTAAAGTGCTCCCTCACTTGCCGTGCTGCTCTCTCTCGGGTCTTCATTTTGCGCTTCTCCCGGATATGCATAACTTGATCCGAGCAGTTATACACAAGTAGCAAAATGGTAGCCAATCCCACCTGCACATGAGAAATCGTGTCATGAGCCATGAGAAAAAAAGTATTAAGCACACACTAGTAGAAGGTTCAGCAGGATTCCTACAAACAGCTCCAAGATAAAAAATGCTTGGAGAATTGGTGGGAGATTCATCCACACAGTAATACGTGCACCTCTCACCAAAACCCCAACATTTTCCTGCTTGAAGTGTAGGCCATTGGATCCCCTAGAAACATCCCACCATCTAGTAAGGCTTTAAGACAAATCACTTCTGAATGTCACCAACAAGCATTATTAGGCAAAAGCACAACACAAAAAATGCAATATATCCACTAATTTACAAACAGATAATAGAAGGATTGAGTGTAGCAGTACAATTATCATGAGGCCATATGTCTGGATATGCTGAGTTGTTGCTTGGGAATCGCATGATGTCAACTGAAAACACTCTGCAGAAACCAAAGAACTTGATTTTCACTACATCCCTCCATGGTATTTTAATTATTTGATTCCAAGATTTGACAAGCTCAAACTGAAGCAATGGCTTACTGCTTTCTGTTGTTGATCCTTGCCTACAAAAATATCTGTTAAGAATACAGAATCAGCATTAGAGATCATCTGCAGAAGGTTACTGAGGACAATAATGCAGAGTGACAGCACAGTATCTTGAAAGATTACCCCTTGTCACAATGATGAACATCACTTGTAGAAGGACAAAAAGAACCTGCTGGACAAAAGGTCCCATTGGAATTGTCAAGATCTGCCCAAAGGTTTGCCCCACCACATGTGTAGTTCATACCTGGGGTTACCTGGTAATTGTATCTGCAATAACAAAAAAAGATATCATTAAGTCACAAAGATGATTTGTCAAGCCACATACCTGCAAGTCCCCCTCGTGGATCCAAAATGTATCGTTGAGAAAAACCTTTTGGGTATTCCATGAAGGAAAGACAATACAAGTTCAAAAGAAATGACATGAAGCAAAGATGTCCCAACTTTCTCTAATAACCACAAACAAGTATGGGCTTTCCTTTAGAAATGCCATCATTGCATGAGTTGGTGAAAGCATTCAAAACACACAATGCATACTTGAGTGTGTGTAGGGTTTAGGGTGGGGTAGGAGGATATTAGCCGAAAGAGTGGGCAATGGCCACACTAGCATTGCTCCTCTAGGTAGATAGCAAAAAGCTGAATGGACAATGGAGCTTAATTGCATAGCAATCCTTGTCCTCAATGACCCTACAATGAAGGAGGTGTGAGGAAATCAAATTTTTATTCTATGAGCTATACAAGCTTTAATACCATGTGAGGACTCGTGATATGCTAGGGTTCTCAAAGAAAACAGTGTATGAACACAACTAACACAATGAATTCAAATGAAACACAAATGAAGAAGGAGATGAAAGAAGAATGCTGAATGTAATCTCAATTAACAAACCAAGTATAAGAGGTGTGATATGGTGGATGCTCAAGGAGTGGAGGGCTGTCCAACAGCCATCATCTCTCATGGAACGGGCTAAGGGAGAATGTCATCCTCCAGATCCCAACTGCAGCAAAACACTTGTGATTGATGCTCAATGATACAGAATCTGATGTGAAATGAGTAGACCAGCATCGCAGCAGTTGGAGAAGACCAAATTCTAGCTGTGCTGAAGAGGATGAAGGATGTTGAGGCCAAACAGAGCAATGTGAAGATGTTTGGCTGCAAAGCAATGAAAGTGGACAGCAGAACTACAGCACAAGTGAGGCTAGAAGCTGAAAATGCAGCAGTCTGGGTGGCTGGAACAGCAATGTAGCATAGGTACACTCCTGCAGAGAAGCCTAAAGAACATCCATCCTTAATGCTAGAAAGAATAACCCAGATAGAACCACCACAAATATTCTTATCTCCGAAATTTGTGAAAGGTGAACGCCAACAAATACATGGCAAGAATACCCTCTCGATACTCCAAGATACCACATCCTGTGACAACACTTGTCAAAGCAATTGAGATAATCAAAACACCATCAGCAAAATGTCCCAACAAAGCCTTTGATTGAAACAGCAATAGCTCCTTAAACACTAGAAAACCACCAATTCATAAACTACTGGCGGGAAATGCAAAACAAAGCTTTGCTGGGGTCCATTCTAGATAGACACATGTAACCCTTGACAAAGCGGACAAGGAGATCTACCTTATAGGCACGCACCTAGTTCTATAGTTCTATTGATCCTCTACCATAGCTGCCACTGCCAACTCCTACTTGTTTCCGTCACTAAGGGCTAGGCAGTGGGCATGACATTGAAGAGCAATCCACAGCCCACATACCTGACAGAGATCAAGCTCTACATCAATGATCTGACACACATTCTTAATTCTGTGAGCCATATGACGACCACCCAAGAAAAAATTCACAGAGTGTTCTCTCAAATTGAGGTAGCTCTAGGACCCATGAAACCATGATGAGCCCACAATCATGGATTCAGATACTGAACCTTGAACTGTCCCTAAAATTGTGTGGTGCTATTCTATGCTGCCGAGTCACTATCACCCCTTTGACCATCAAACCTCCAAACCCTTGCCAGTCTGCTTCTGTTGAGAGGGCACTCGAGATGATGGTGAGCAATAGCTCCTTAAACACTAGAAAACCACCAATTCATAAACTACTGGCGGGAAATGCAAAACAAAGCTTTGCTGGGGTTCATTCTAGATAGACACATGTAACCCTTGACAAAGTGGACAAGGAGATCTACCTTATAGGCACGCACCTAGTTCTATAGTTCTATTGATCCTCTACCATAGCTGCCACTGCCAACTCCTACTTGTTTCCGTCACTAAGGGCTAGGCAGTGGGCATGACATTGAAGAGCAATCCACAGCCCACATACCTGACAGAGATCAAGCTCTACATCAATGATCTGACACACATTCTTAATTCTGTGAGCCATATGACGACCAACCAAGAAAAAATTCACAGGGTGTTCTCTCAAATTGAGGTAGCTCTAGGACCCATGAAACCATGATGAGGCCACAATCATGGATTCAGATACTGAACGTTGAACTGTCCCTAAAATTGTGTGGTGCTATTCTATGCTGCCGAGTCACTATCACCCCTTTGACCATCAAACCTCCAAACCCTTGCCAGTCTGCTTCTGTTGAGAGGGCACTCGAGATGATGGTGAGCATCTAGCTTGCATACGACACCTGTGTTATTTGGTTGCAGCTTCGTGTGCTCCTCTTTGACATCATATGAGACCCTTCCCCACTGGGCTCTGGGCCTCCCTTGACAACTCTTCTGACTAATGCTGCCACCCTCCCCCCACCGCTCCGCACTTCTCAAGGTCATTCTCAACTTCACACACTCCACTGTGCCCCACATTTGCATAAATGAAATCAAACAAACTATGCACAAATGTGACCATTACACTTATGTTAATCAATAAGAAAAAATAAATGATGTAGAAATTGGTAAAGCAAGTGAAGAGAAGTCCACTCTTCATTGTCCTTCCACTTGAAAGATTCCCACTACTTCCTCTTCTTGTAGTCAGGAGGAATAAGATGCTGCAGTATGGCTCAGCACATCTTAGCCCCATGTATAGATGTTCTGTGGGATATTCGTTACATCCTTGGACATCCAGATGGGTGCTAGAAGCAATGGTCACAGTGGTCATAAAGTGACCAATCCTACTAGCTCCCGTCCAGATGTCCAAGGACGTAACAATACTTAATCTGTACAGCCTAACACAACAGACGTTTGTGTGATCAGTATGCATAAATATATGCTGATGGCATGCAAAGATTAGGCCCTACTCAGTCTGTATTAAAGATGCCTTGACTATTATTTAGATGTTATCCCACAAAATAGCTTCAAGCATGCCACTTCTCCTCTACTTTCTTGGATAATTTGCCTAGTGAATGACATAAGTAATCTTGCCAAATTATGTACTCAATTGTTGTCACATAAGGTTCAAGCCTTCAAAAGCTTCAAAGAAATCACTTAACACTTAAACCTGGAATCTACACCAATAAAATGAGCACATACGGAGAACATAGGCCTGCTTGAGGAGTAGCTTTTCGACATTGTGCTCCTAAAGGGCAAGCTGCAAATTCCAACAGATGTAAACAGTTTAACTGAATATTGTCAGAGGCGTAGTGCAAATAAATGTGCTCACATATGACTTTGAAAACCTGACACGACATCCAAGACATGCTTATTTCTCAAGAGACTTACGAATCATGCATGATAATCCTCGAGGACAAAAGAAACCGTCACAGCAAGGGGCAGCAATGTCGTTGCGCACAGGTATTAGACTAGTATTCTGATAAAGATCACTCATCTGGGGGGTGCTAACTTGCAAAGCCCTAGACCAACCATGCTCACAACCTTGACTCCAGTGGGTCTGGTTGCAATTGATATTTGACAAAGGTGAAGCTGCTGTTCCAGTTTGAGTACTGTGAATGAGATCTACCAATGAATCTATATAAGCTTTGATTTCACCCCCACTGCACATACGGTCCAAAATGGCCCCTGCAAGTCGTTCAAAAGAAATACTGCCATTAGCATTAATCACAACTGATATTCTTCAAATGCTTTCTAAGCTTCTTAATTACACATGAGATTCGGATGCTGCAACAGTTTAACATTCTACAGACATTGCATGCATCACAGTTCTGGCCTCTTAATGTGCACTCCGTTTTTCATGTAGATAAATATGCACTTTCCCTGAAGCTTCTTTTGTGCGCTGTGTTCTTTAACCATGCCACATTCAAAAGAGGGAGGATCCAGTCAGTCGGTCAGGCATCATCTCATCAAAACTAAGACTTCCATCGTTGTGTGTATTAGCTCATTTCATCTTGCCACAGACAAGATGAAGTTTCGTCAACTCCCCTCTCCTACAATTTCCTACTACTTTCTTTGTCCAAGTGTTATGCCCTTCTTCCAGGATCTTATGTGGATCCACCAAGCAGAGAGAGAAAAGTATATGAACTTCCAGACTATGTCACTTGAAACTTGTGCATTCCCACCCTTACTACCATCAATGGACTACCCACATTTCCAGCATTAACAATGGCACCTAATGAATCACCCTCTGAAGTCGTTCATAGAAGTTTCACTGATAGATTGTAGTTAAAGGAACCCTGGAAGCAAAGCAGGAAATGAGAACTGACCATTTGTATCTATTGCGCATACACTCAAGAAGCTGAGATCTGAACTGAAATCGAAAGCGGCATTTCTTTCCCGGACCCTGAGAACGTCCAAATTAATCTTGTCAAAGAGACACTCATGCAGAAAGTTGCAGATTTTTGATTCACCTGCTGAATATGTGTATGATTACTTCATGTGAATGATGAGCTAAAGAGATGTGCTTACGGATCGTGCACACAAAATCTGAACAGGCCAGCAAATCTCTGTGTGTAGTCATCCAAAGTGAATTGAATGCTCTGGTACAGTGCTCTTTCACATGATTGCCGATCCTCGTTGCTTGTAAACAAATTGTTGCATGCAGGAGGTAGCGAAGACACACTCGGGGAGGGCTGAGCCCCTGTGAGGACGAAGAAAGCACCTAAAATGAGGAGAAGCAACCTCATATTGACCACGGAATACGAAATTGCTGCAGGCTTGCCTGCATCCTGTATCATCTGGATAGTACGGCGTCTTCTGCCTCTCCTCCTTATTCAGATAGTGATCACAGTGATCGGAATCTAATCTTCCGATTGATAGATGAGATGTTTTGAGTGTACCTACGTCTGTTTGTAACAGACACTCAAGCTTTGCAGGGTCCCGAGAAATAGCCCCTGTTGCTCAAGGAACCCAACAGCAAATCCTCTCAAACGAACAGTTCACTTGTATGGAAATGAGCCCAAATGCAAATTCTTACATTTGCAGTTGCCCAAAATATGAAGGTTGTTACTTGATAGGACCCAACAACGGAATCAACTGATGCGATCGGCAATCCCCTGTTTTTCACTGGTACTTGATAGGACCCAACAAGGGAATCAACTGAGCCAAAATGAGTTTTGCACCAAGCCCAATATGCAGTATGGCACAGAGAGAGAGAGAGAGAGAGAGAGAGAGAGAGAGAGAGGACCCAACAAGGGAATCAGCTGACCACCGATAGGCAGCCACCCAACATGTGCCCGACACCCTATTTACAATAGGAGCGACAACCTGCTATCGAATTGGAAGCCTACCGCTCATGTGCCCGTTGTGTGTGTGTGTGCGCGCGCGCGCGCTTCTTGGAAGAAGGCAAAAAACAGAGAGATCTTCCGAGAGGAGATACAGAGCCTGGTGCAAATAGGGGGTTACTCTGGGCAACTTATGTTATACTGATGTTAGCTGTCTTGGTCAAAAATTAGAGATTTTGCTTTCGACGGAACAGTACGACAATTATTAGCTCAAGGACATAGTGCCGCTGGGGAGGGAGGGGAGGGAGGGATTGTATATCTGAATGAATGAACGAATGGACGATGAAATATGAGGTGGGCAATGAATCAAAATGAATGAAATGTGACGGAGCGGGGACGCGCTTTGGAATTGTGCGCACATGTAAAGGCTAATCTGAGGCTTGTGTAGGAGGAGAAGAAGCACCGAGTCGAGAGAGAGAGAGAGAGAGAAGGGGGGGGAAGTTGACCATTTCATCTGTCGCATTCGTGAAAGACATATCTCCTCTCGAGAGAGACTATTTCTTCTGAAATATGAACATTGAAGAGAGAGAGAGAGAGAGAGAGAGAGAGAGAGAGACCATTTCCTCTGAATTTCTGATGAACATTGGAGAGAGAGAGAGAGAGAGAGAGAGAGAGAGAGAGAGCTCTGTAAAATCTTATTTCGAATTTACGAATTGCCATTTTCCTCTCTCCTCATGAATCAGTCAATTCTATACGCCGGTAGAGTGAGAGCACTGAGCAGTGAATATTCCCATCATGCCGCGTAAAAGTCCCATTTCACATAAGCAAAAAAAGGCGGGTATTTTCGTCTCTCCTGATGACCAATGAATCTTTCAACTGCCGGTGTCAATATCCTATTTTCGAAATTCGGATAAATAAAAATATGGGTATTTTTAAAACCTGTCTTCCTCTCCCGATGATCATCAGAATCAGAAATTTTTTTAAGCGAGAGAGGGAGAGCGAGATACCATTCCCGACGAAACGTTCAAAATGTTCATATGAGGTCAATAGGTGGAGATAAACACAAAAGCATGTGCTATTGGGCACTAATGGCGATGAATATTTTAATGGTCAATAGGTGGAGATAAACACAAAAGCATGTGCTATTGGGCACTAATGGCGATGAATATTTTAATGGGCAAGAAGAGTTTTAGTCACTCCACAATTCCTAAAGCTAGAAGCTTACAAGCCTCTCTAGATCACAAAGATGTGACTTTCAAAAGCTCACCTATGAACAGTAAAGTAAGAGGCACACCATGCGTAGGCCTTTCACTTGACTTGGCATTGTTGTTGCTTTGTAAGAAATACGAACACACACAAGTCTTTTTTTTCGCATCAAAGGTAGGATTGACCAACAACAACCCATCTTCCTCAAGCTCACACTATCGTTCCGCTTTTCTTGTACAAGCAACAAGCAGAATAGCCCACTTGACCCCCACGTGATAGTCAAGTGGGCTAAGCGCTCCCAGGTCACTCCAAAAATAGACTAGGATCCTAGACTGTGCCAAGTCTCGCAACTCTTGGGGTCAAGTCTAAGAGGTGTGACCACACAAGGTGTGTCATGACTCAAGACCACGCCCAAGTCTTAAGACTCAAGCATAGCCTGCCCTAAATCTATATGGCAGTACCTTTTAGGTAAGCTCCTTAGGGTCGTGCCACACATAGAGTCTATACTTCACCTTTGAAGTAAAGGTGATTATAATTTTAGTAAGTAAGAAGGAAAAAGGGCATGCCACATCATGTAGACTCAACTTATTCGACATCAAGAAGGTCTGGCAAGTGTATGCATGACCCTACTCTACTCTTAATCTCTCGCTAACAAATGGAAAATCCATTGCTAAGGAGAGGTTAACGATGTGATGTCTAGTGTCTCTCTAACTCTCTCTCATGTCAAATTGTGATTAGAGAAACAATGATAGTTTTTAGGTGGATTTATTCAACCTCGTCTACCCATATCTAATGAGCACCAAATGGTCATGCACGAGAAAAACTTGGACTCATGATTGTCACGAGCAATAACTATGCGTACTACATGTGCATAGTCTATCAAGTGTATTGCACAACATGGCAAACTTGGACTCATGATTGTCACGAGCAATAACTATGCGTACTACATGTACATAGTCTATCAAGTGTATTGCACAACATGGCAAAGTTTGTGGATTTTTTAGCATGAAATTAGAAGTTGTGTTTTACATCTATAAATGCTCCAAACAATGAAAAGTTTGAAAACCAAACCACAATTTGCTATGTGAAGGTGTGTAGAGGAAAGCATTAATTGAGTTTACAGTCTATGTGTAAAGACCACTTAATGTTCAACAAAATTTGAAAGTTTGCAATTGACCCTCAAAGTTAAAGTGTTGGGGGCAATTTTTAAGTAAATATATTCTCTCCAAACAAGAGTCTCTTTTTGCAAGGTCAATATCTCCTCTGCCCTTGTGGGGGAAAAGGCAAAAATATATGCGAATGTTGTTGCAACCTCCAAATTCAAGTGTTGGTTGCGACATTTGGGTGCTCATTGGGATTCAAGGTAGAGCAATTACATACAAAGAAGAGAGAATCAAAGAGATAGAGAGTAGACACGTGTGTATGAATGCATACTTTGATTAATACAAGAGTATGAAAGGTGTAATCCCTAAGGTACATGTCCTATACCCAAAGTGAGTGGGAAAATCCCTCTTATGCAAGAGGATAAGCATCGATTGATACAATGTATCAACACCAACACGACTCAAAGAAATACAAAGTCTTTAATAAACCCCACCCCCCCCCCCCCCCCAAGCCTGATTTGAATGACATGAATGTGATTAGAGATCTAGTTGATCAATCCTCAAATGATCATAGGGTAAGGGGAGCAGTATACTAGCACGCAACTTCCCCTTCCTCTTGTGATCCCTCACATCAAAATTGCTACCTTTCTCATCATCATGCCCATGATCACTCTTGGGGAGCATGCACATTAAATATTAGATTCAAGAAATTGGAATTAATGTGAAATTCATGTGGCCAATGTATGTGTACCATGTCAATAGAACGGGCCATAACTGAGTATGATGAGAATGAGATTTCTGAGGAACCATGCTGCCATATCAAGGATACCATCAAATGAGTGGGCACCATAAATGAGCACCACATCAGCATAGGTGGGGACTTCTAAGAGCCATTTGATGTGGATGTGGGCAACCAATGGATATAGAATTCCGAAATCCGATGGTGAAGTGGGAACAAGCAAATCTGGTGTGATAAAAAATAGACATTGGAGGCCATCAACATGATAATGGTGTAGTTGGAATCTGTTGATAGGCTTCAACAGTAGCTTGCCTTGTAAATCTGTCAAATAGAATGCATTAGTGTTGGAATCATGAAAGACCCAAAAAGGACTACTCCATCGGAATTTAAGCTTGTTGGGAAGTTTTTCCATTCAGGTCTTAAAGTTCAAGACGAGTTGGCCCTTCTTGAACAGTGGTTTCTTGGATAGCTAGTCAACTTAGTGTTTCTATCAAGCTTAGACCTCAGACAAAATATACATGCTACGGATTCCATCTTCTCTAGAATGAGTCAGTTTTTCACCATGAGTCAAAAACTCAGTACTACAAATTCTAGGGGGGTAATGGTTTCCAAGCCGAATGCTAGTTTGTACAGGGTCATGCCAGTGTGGCGACTTTGAAGGAAGGCCCTTGACCATGTTGATTGTTTCAGCTATAGCTAGTCAATAGTGTATGGGGCAACATTGATCAAGATGACGATTACCTTATGTTGATTTCTTCGAATAGTCAGTTTATCCTTATCCTAGTTATAACTTACTCTTGCTTGACATAACCAAGGCCTTCCCGATAGTAGGTGATAATCTTTGCCAGCAAGCTCTATATTTAAGACTACTAAGGAAATAAAAAATTGGATAGTGGCAATTTCTAGAAGTACTGACCTAATTATGCCCAAATGTCATACTCTTTGTTGATTGCCCATCCTCACTAGGAAAGGGATTGGTTCCCATTCCATTAATCCCAATTGTTGGCAAGTTGCCAATGTGATGATATTCACCCTTGATCCATTATTGAGCAAGACGTTTTGGATGATCTGGTCCTTGCACTAAACGGGAATCAACAGAATGGTTGGATCAGACAGGGGGCTTGCTAGAATCTTGTGGATTGTTTCCTTTAAGGCATGGGTCATCATGGTCACTACTTCTAGTCTTGGCATTCGGGTTGAATCATCTTCAAGAGATGATCTTTGAAAGATAGGACTACGTTTATAGTAAATCACATGGTGGAACATTGATATTGATAGGTCCCCTTCCAGTTGATGCTTCGGATGAGTCTAGAACAATTGAAATGCTTGGTATATTCCCTTCTACTATTGTGGGTTTAACCCCCTTCTTCTAGCTTCCACTACCTCTAGGATTAACATCTAGGGTTGTACTTTGCCTTTGTCCAGGGGGCCGATCCTTCGGATTCTTCTCGTGGGCTTTGCTAGAGTGGGTATCCAAAATCTAACTTGTTTGCTTGCCAAGATGAGCTTTTGGCATCTTCCCTTTTTGACCTCTAGGGCTACTACCCAGGTTCTTCTCTCCACTGGGTTGTTGTAGGTCTGCTCATGCAACTTGTTTGTTTTTCTCCTATGGTGGGTATGTTATTCTTTGTGCCAAATCCAACTGCGCTTTGAACTTTGCAAACTCTGGAGGATTGATGATTAAGTTGGGGCTTGGGTTTGTCCATGCTAGATGGAAGTGAGTTGTTGTAGATTGTTGTAATCCCTAAATGGGTGGGATGGGATGAATAGACTATGACTGCTTGGAGTTGCCAGGCTAATTGCCGAGTTTAACCTTCAAACTCCACCTTAGGACTAAATGTTTCATGGCTGTTGATTCGTCGCCTACAGTCCATCCTACCACTTGGTGGCGAACTTTCTCCTACTTGGCCCATGAAGGGCATGTGGAGTGCAACATGGTATCCTTACAGGTCTTGCCATCTTGGGTAATCACAAGCACCTCTGGTTCAGACAATTCTTTGATCTCCATTGTATTGGCTTTTGGCATATGTGCTAGGCCTTGTGCTTGTATTTTCTGAGCATTGTATGCTTCTACATCTGGATACTTAGCTCGTTAGTGTCCATCTTGCATGCAAAAGAAGTAATGTCTAGCAAAGGGTTGGAAATTTCCTTGGCCTCTTCCACCTCTATTGCACCCACTATAGCCATCATCGGTCCTAATTGGTATACACCATGGCTAGGGTAGGAAACAAATTGGCATGGAGAGTCGTTCATTTTCTGGAGTTGTCTACTTCTGTCCCTTGCCATCCCTCGGGATGGGCCATCTAGTACATGCCATTGTATCGATAGTACTCAATGTTGTGCATGGCCATGTTGCAAATGTGGCACCATCTTTGGTTTAGGCCGCATTCAACCTACAAATGTTTGGGATTGTTACACCGTGTGTACCAAAGGTTTTTAAATGCATTCTTCTTAGTGTTTTCCACCATTTTCTTTACTTTTTCTTTCTTTTTACTCTTATGTTTCTTTCTTTTGTACTCCTACTCAGAATCAAACAATGTATTGCTGGATTTTGCTTCCAGATCAGAACCAGAAGTCGATTTATTGCTATCATCATTTTGATGTTTTACGACAGACTTGTTGGATTTCTTCCCTTTTCTTGACTTTTCTTTCGATAGGAACTACTCTAGCCTGATATCTTTCTTATAAAACAAGTCAATGCGGTTACCATAGAGATCATTAGAAGCGAATGCTTTCTGAATAGGTTTATTGAATCCTTGAACATATAGGGTATTCGACATTTCATATTTTGTCTATGCATTTGGATCAATGTGACTATTGAGTATTGTGAACTTGGTAGTGTATGTTTGGACTGATCTGTCACCTTGCTTTAGATGGTGGACTCTTTCAAGTTTTTGCACATCCATTTGGTCTGGTTGGAATTGGATACGGAAGGCATCTAGGGCTTCATTCCATGATGGCCAGCCATGTTCTACCACTAGCTAGGTTGCAACCTTCTTCTGCATTGAGGATTTGAATATGGTGACTTTGTGGGCTTCATTGACTTGACTAGGGTAATTGACTTTGTATGCCACGTCAAACTCTTTGATAAAAGCATATGGATCTTCATTGGAAGATTTAAAGGACTTTGGGAGGGATACTCTAGGTTGGTGTGCCATTGGGATCATAGGGAGGGGTGGAGTTGTGACTATTGATGGAACACCTATTGGTTTGAGTGAATCTAGGAAAGGATTGGCTAAGTTTAATGGTGTAATGGGTGGAAAGAAAGAAATGCTAGGTGTACTCTCCCCAGGTGTGCTCCCAATCAGAGGAGTGGAATGCGAATGACGCTTTTGAAATTTTGGAGAAGCCTTCTATGCTTTGGATATGCCCTCACTGAGGAACAGAATAGCCTATGGTATTGTTTGGTGTTGTTTGGATGGGGACCACCATGAATGGCCTTAATGGCGGAACTACCTTAGGTGGATAGTGCAAACACATATGCATTCAGGTCATCATGCAAGAGGAACAATAATCGTGGTTGCTATGCGTAATCCCAAAGCACAGCTGCCACAAAAATGATAGCGGGCGTACTCAGAGTTGACACAAACATCACTGTTAGGACTTGAATTCCACCATATATTTAGCACTATTTTATACCTTAGAATTAGTGTGCATGTAGTCTTTTGGATCAACATGTATGAAGTAGACTTTATCTTTCATATGATGTTTTACCTGAAAGTCAGGGCGCAGGTCTAAAACTTCAGGCAGTTGTATTGGAGTAGTTGTTGTATGGTCAAGAATGAAATACAATGGGAGACATCGCCTTGAGATGGCTGCTGATGTTTTGATCCTATTGTTCTTTGGTTGTTCCCTGAGTATTAATGTTGTTCTCTTTCAAGTTATTCAACTAATGATGACTAGGGTTATAGTAAACAGTGTAATATTTGATGGAAAACAGTTGTATGTTGCAGAATATATGTGCTTCATGTTTGGATATATTTCCTGAATGTTATATGGTATTAATAGCTACAAATTCTTTCAGGAAGTTTTATGCAATATTGTGGTGTTTTCAAGTAGACTAATGTGTCTTGATTGCTATGGCATTCTAAGAAGCGATAACACTTTGGCGATCCCTGCCAGTCTCAAGAAAATAATTTCTTGATTTAGGTGTAGATCTGGAATCAATTCCTAGAGATTTAGGAGACAAGAATGTTGATTGTATCAGGCACCTTTTATGGGTAGCATTTACGTCAAGCAATTACCCTTATCATTCCGACCCTATTCTTACTAGGAGCAAATTACAAGAATTAAGGGAGGCATTAGCAAGGCAACAATATCAAGAATTTTTTCTTAATGATGCAGAGGTTGTTACAGCATTAGGCAAGCTAGATGAAGAGCAGGATGTACCTGATAGTTAGGGTGGTCAAGATGTGGGTCCCTCTGGGGGTATAACAACCATTTATAATTCTCTTGCTGGTTTTGAAGAATCTTTTCCAACTCCTCCGACTCCTGAAGTTTCACCTAATGTTTTAGAAGATGAGGAACCATCATTACCATCTAAAGATCAAGAAACTCCTCCTAAGCAGGCACTCGAAAGACTGCAACATATAGTGCTTGGGAGATCAGTTTTACTGAGAGGTACAACCCTTAAATCTAAGAAGTCCTTAAAATTTAATCCATTACCACAATTGTGAAGGCCTCATAAGCCGAACATAATGAATCTAAATCAGATTGTTAACCCAAAGGTTGGAGTCTCTAAGTTTTTAGGAAAAAAAAGAATAAGAACCTGATTGTCATGTGGCCCAGTTTGAGACTAGGTGGACAGTAAGTGGATTCAACCAAATGTACGGGAAGAATCAGGTAAAAAAGCAATAGCTTGTTGCCACCTTCTAGGGAAAGGCTATGGACTGGTTTGCCAGTTATAGTATGGTAGCCTTCAATTCATATGATGCTTTAAAAACAACATTTTTAGGCAAGTTTTGTAAGGACAAAACTCCAGGAGATATTTTAAGGAAGATCAAGAAGATCAAACAAAATACTATGTTAGTGGAGGACTATGCCCAGAAATTTAGAAACCTATTGAACAGGCTGGATGTTGATGATACACCTTAAGTGGAAATGCAAATCACCTGCTTTATGAAGGACTTGAGAGGTAAGATTCAGAATCCCATTGCCAATACTGAGATGGGTCAGAATGATACATTGGATACATTGATTAGGGCAGCTATGAGAGTGGAAAAAAGACTTGGTACCTATAGATCTAAGAATAATAAAGATGAGGATTCTTCAGACTCGGATTCTGATGCAGATTCAGAATCAGATTTAGACACAAATAGTGATGATGAGGATAGTGATTATAGCTCAGATTCAGACGATGATTCCAGTGACTCTAATGAGAAATCAGGATCATCTAAGACCAAAAAGAAGAAAGCAAAGGATAAAGATAAGAAGAAGTTAGAGGATAGCAAGTTAGATAAAATGATAAAACAAAAGCTAAAAGATTTGGGTATTTTTGAAAGTAAGAAGAAGGAAAAGCATTGTGAGATATGTCAGAGAAAGGGCCATGAAACTAGGACTTGCTAGTATAATCCTAATGTCAGGATGGCACAGTAGATGCCAATGATGCAAGCTAGACCTATTCAACTAGCTGAAGTAAATTAGATTATTCATGACACCATATCACATAGACCCTTCAGAGGACCTAGAAGAATGCAGGCTAGACAGCCTTGGGAAAATTTTTAGGCACAGCAGCAAACTACCCAAACAGGAGCATGCCACTATTGTGGAGGTTAAGGACACTTTATTGGACCAAATTGTGAACTTTGGGCAAGGCATAGGACTGAGAGAGGAATGACAATAGCGATGTCCGACAATGACGGAAGACCTACAAGAGCATCTCATCAAGAACATCCACCTACCTCAGTTGCCGCTGTCCTTATAGAGTTACCTGATCAAGATGAGAAAATGCAAGTCCCTAATGGTACAGGAATTGCTAGTTGTAGGAAAATTCAGCAAGAGAAGGTTCAAGAAGAGGCAAAGGAGGTGACAGGTAACATTAATGCTGCAAGTATGCATGTTCATTGTGATTGTTCTAATTGTCTTGAAATAGAGGAATGTCAAGAGGAACCAATGGTTTTAGCAGTAACTAGAAGTCAAGCTAGTACGAAGCTTGATTGGTAGGAACAAGAGAAGATAAGGAAAAAGGCAACAAAGCACGCGAGAAAGATGCAAAAACTTTTTGAAAAATGCGAAGCTGATCAAATTGATGATATAGGGGATTCAGGTCTGCAGAATCCTAAACTACTGGAGTAGTTTCTTGAATATCAAGAGTATGTTCCTGAACAACAGAATCGGTCTCCTGATGAATCAGGAGCAGTTTCCTGATAGCACAGTTGCTAAAAATTTACAACAAGGAGGCTCAGAAGAGCTATTCCGGGCTTTAGCAAAGTGTTCTTTGCATTTAATCTTGGAGCAAATTTTGGATCTAATACCGGGATTTAAGGAGAAGTTACTCCTGAAGATCAGACAGAAGCAACAAGAAGTTCTTGAAAGTATAGTAGTTTAGGATCACATAGTTCTTGATTGTCAAGCACTGATACCAACCCAACAAGAAGTGGTGGATTAACAAGTACTTACCATTCAAGTTGAGTATGTAAGTAGTAAGTATGATGATGTTCTGTTAGATGGAGGTTCAGGAGTTAACATACTTCGTGAACATACATATTTGGCAACTAAGCAAGAGGAGCTATTACCAGCCCCATTTCAAGTCCGAATGGCAGACCAAAGGAGGTTAAAGCCTTTGGGTATTCTTAGAAATCAACAAATTTGAGTAGTTGTCTTGAAGTTTAGGGTCAGTTTTGTAGTCTTGAGAATGTCAAAAATAGGGGATTCCTATACAATGCTTTCGATAAGACCATGGTTCTAGACTGGCTAAACTCAAGCAGGATTGGGGAAATGACTATGTGTGCATCCCAAGAGGACTTAAGGAGATCAAATTATCCACAGTGAATAAGGTTACTTTGAAGAGTTCCTCTAGACCTGTAGTAGCCCAAACTATTAACCTTGCAGATGAAGTGGAAGATGATGAGGAGGAATTATTTCTTCAAGCAAATCCTTCAGTGGTTCTAGTTTTTGAAATAGATGTTGATGGTATTATACAAGAGTATTAGGAGCAGGCCACTATGGTTGGAAATGCAATCCAACAACAGAAAATTGTTCAAACTGTAGTACAAAATCAGTCAAGGTAGAATTTAGAAGGTCTTCCTGAAGATCAGGAGCAGCCTATATTTCACGACATGTCTAGAGATGAGCAGAATAAATTAGTTCAGGACCACCGTACAACTTATCCTAAAGTTTCTCAATAAGAAATGCCTAACAAACAACAAACTGGAATGGACAGTTCAGGTACATTGGATGAAGAAGGGTAGAAAGCTATCATTCAAGCTAACCTAAGATATGAGCATACAATGAGAAGATCGGCAAGAGTGGTTGAAGATGAGGTTTAGGAGGTTAACCTGAATATAGAAGGAGAGCCTAAACCCATCAAGGTCAATATTTTTGTGGAAGATAATTTCAAGCAGGATCTAATTTAGTTGTGTAGAGAGTTTCAAGATATTTTTTCTTGGGATTATATAGATATGAAAGGATTTGATCCAGTTGTGTGTCAACACAGGATAAACTTGAAAAAGGATGCTAAGCCGATTGTTCAAAAGAGGTATAGAATGAATCCTCATTATGCCAAACAAGTCAAGGAAGAAATCGACAAGCTTTTGAGAGTTGGATTTATTAAACCGGTTAATGAGGTTACTTGGCTATCTCCTATTGTTGTAGTGCCAAAGAAGAATGGGGAGATTAGAGTTTTTGTGGATTATATGAAATTAAATGTAGCTATTATCATTGATCCCTTCCCCATTCCTTTTACTGATCCTCTTCTGGATGATGTGGCAAGTCATGAGATGTATAATTTCCTAGATGGTTTTCCAGGATATAATTAGATCAGGATGCATCTGGAAGATATGGATAATATAGCTTTCATTACAAAGTGGGGAGCTTATGTTAGCACAGTTATGAACTTTGGGTTGAAAAACAAACTGCCTGAGTTTCAAGGAGCTGCTCACAAAACATTTGAACCATGTTTAACAACTTTTATGGGAGTATTCATTGATGATTTTTGTGTTTTTAGCAACAAAAGTGAACACTTAAAACACCTCAGACTATGCTTTCAGAGATGCACAATGTTTGGCATGTCATTAAGTCCTTTCAAGTCAGTGTCTCTAGCCAAAAGGGGTGTGTTGTTAGGTCATATCCTGTCTGAAGAGGGTATGCGTATAGACTCCATGAAGATTGCAGTTGTTCAGAAGGCTAAGGCTCCAAGTAATGTGCAAGAAATTATGAGGTTTGTGAGGCAGATTAAGTGGCATAGCAGATACTTGAGGTACCTGATCTATTCTCCTCTTACAACTTTCATAAAGAAAGGGATGCAATTTGTGTGGAGGGAAGATCAGGAAAGAGCTTTTTGTGTTTTGAAAAAGATGTTGGTGGTGGCTCCAATTTTGCAACCTCCAACATGGGGTTTACCTTTCCATATTTTTGTTGATGCATTTGATTTGGCTATGAGAGCTATTCTTATGTAGGATAAAGTGTCGGGTTGGTATAGACCAATTTATTATGCAAGCAAGAGATCGAGTGTTGCTAAAATGAACTATTCTATCATTGAAGGAGAAGCACTTGGAATGGTCTTCTCGGTGCATAAATTCAAACACTATTTATTGGGAAATCAGGTTGTTTTCGATGTGGATCATCAAGCATTGTTGTTTTTTATTAACAAGCCCCAATTGACAGGTAGATTGGCTAGATGGATACTATTGCTGCAAGAGTTTGATTTTAAGGTTATTCACACCCTCGAGAAAGAGCATGCCATTGCTCATTGTCTAAGTAGATTGCAAACTGATGAGTCTGAAGCAAGAATTTATGATCAATTACCTAATGTTGAATTTTTTGAGGTTCACGTGCTTGACCCTAATTCATATTATGACTAGATGCTACATTTCCTGAAGTCAGGAATTATGCATGTACACCTTTCAACAGATCAAAGAAGAAGGTTGGCATTAAAGAGTAGATTATTTCATGTCATTTTGAACACATTGTATAGAAGGGGAGTTGATAATGTAGTGTGAGAAGGTGTGTTCCTAAATTCGAGCAACCAGCACTGTTGCATGAAGCTCATTTCGGATTATTAGGAGGTCATTTTTTAGGAGAGATTACATGTAGGAGATATATTGCATGCAGGTCTTTGGTGGTCTACTATGTTGAAAGATGCTCATCAATATGCCAAAGAGTGTTTGCAATGTCTGAAGGAAGGTCAACCACTTGATAGGGATAGGATGCAAGATCATCATGTATTACCACTTTAGCCATTTCAGAAATGGGAATTGACTTTGTCAGGCCCATCAAACCAACAGCTAAACGGACAGGTAATAGATACATTTTGGTTTGCACTGACTATGCTAAAAAGTGGGTAGAAGCTCATGCATGAGCTGATTAGTGATCGGGGAAAGCATTTCTTGAATCAAGTGATCTGAGAATTGACTATCAAGCATATGATCCTGCACAAGAAATCGACTCCAAATCACCCTCAAGCTAATGATCAAGTTGAAAGTTCCAACAAGATTTTACTTTGCATCTTGAAGAAAATTGTTGAGAGTAATAGGGAAGATTGGGATACTAAACTTGATTCAGCATTGTGGGCTTTCAGGACAACATACAAAGTTGTAATAGGGCTTACACCCTTCAGACTTATCTATGGTTTAGAAGCTGTGGTTCCCACAGAACAGAAGGTATATCTCCTTCATTTTCAACCACATGTTGATCACCAAGTACATTACCATAATGGTTTTGAAATTCAAGAGAAACATAATGCTTTTTCCCATCTGACATAGGCACACTCCTAAGCCATAACCTGCCAATCTTTTGCCTTTTCTTTGCATGAAGATTGCCTTCCATTTTAGAAGTATTATGAGCTTGTTTGCCAATGTTAAGTACATTCTCAATACCTGCATCCTTATGATCTTCCTTGACAAATTCTAAAGCAACCTGCTTGGCATATGCCTCATCATACCCCACTTGCCTCAAATCACAATAAATAGCCTATTTCTCAAGATCACTGTCAAAAAAATCATGAACATTATGAATAGTTTTACCATCACGAGAAGCATCACTTTTAACCTTTGTTTCCACTGCATCCTCTATCAAAGATGTAACATCCAAGTTTAGCAAATATTCAGCAGTAAGTTTGGGATAAAACACCTGTGCATACTCATACAGGCCCACTAGAAAACAACCCATCCAAGATTTTTGAAAGAGCTTCTTGGTTTTTGAGATCTTAATGTTAGCCATTAGCCTCTCATACATAAGACGGCCTACCCAATTTGGCATCCCCAAATTTTCAGCATAATACAAAATGCCATAAGCGTCTCTAGCAATGCTGTCAATTTTAATGAACAACATAAACTGCTCCATAAACCATTACAATTGCAATTTTCGGACCCCATCAACACGTTTCAGCACACATACACATTCCTGGGTCCAGCAGGGTCCCCAAAAGCATAATGCATTTGATCTTCAGTACACTGATATGCAATCGGATTATCATTCATACGAAGAGAAAAAACCTGGCTCACAATTGCAGCAGTCAACTCGACACGATCTAAAATCTTGCCATTGGAGTACCTTAAAATATCCATTTGTAATGAAGCATGTACATTCGAGGCCCATCGATCCCATGGCCAATCAGGCATACTCATACAACCCTATCTATTGCAACCATAACTATTGCACCTCTGCCTCAACATTAAGATACAAATTGGAATCCACAAAGGGAGTACCTACATCACTTGGGCTCGAAAGGTATGTAGCATTCGTTGGTATAACCTCATCGTCTCCCTACTGTGCCGATTTGTCATCATCAGTGCCCTCATATAGCTCATCATCGTCTTCTTCCTACTGGCCATGCTTGGATATTGAAAGCTTACAAGCTAAAGAACGGTGGGTATGCGTCATGGCAACGATGGCTCCAAGTTGAGAATGGTGAAAGGGATTAAGCCCAAAAATAATGCATAGTCTCTTCCATATGCATCCCAAAGTCCAATTTTTCACTTAGTCCACTCTCTTTTGTGCCAAATGTCACTTCAATATCATGGGATTTAGACCATTCACACACATAACTACCAGAAACAGATTCTCTTGTCCCACTTGAAAGAATTACATGAACATTTGAATAATAGGGTTGTACTAGCCTCTTCAGCCTAAATCCATTCATTGCACGGTGTAAAACTTTTCCCCACAAGTCCTGTAATAAAAATGTGCCCTGACCCATATCCTTGAAAATCACAAAGGGACCTGTATACCTGAGTTTTAATTTACTAGGAAATTTTCCAAGTCGGGAGTTATAAACTAAAACCCAATCTCCTTCTTGAAATTTTTTCTTTTTGATATGACTATTAACCCAAGCTTGTCTCTATTATTGTGTGACACCTGAAATGTAAGCAACCAATACCCTATCCTCCCCTCCAATTTAAGGAGTTGTTCTAGTCTATGCTGCACGGACTCTTCAGGATCCACCTTATGTATAACAGCAATTCTCAAACTTGGTACCAGTTTGTTCTTAGATGCATGATGGTCATATTGATAGTCTCTCTGATGCTGTGGGGGCTATGTAGAAACTCATGAATTATTTTCAGGAATATGATAATCAAAATGCTTAGATGGGTTAGTGACTTGTAGGTTCAGTTGTCTATTCAAAAAAAGACAATTGAGGAGTAGTCTCAAAAGTTGTAGCAAAAGTAGTTTGAGTATGAAACATTGCAATCTGAACTTGGGGGGGGGGGGGGGGGGATTGTAGAGATGCAGCAGTTGTTGGATAGAAACAAGATGTCTACTGCATTATTTGAGAAGTGGACTAATGAACTTAGAACTAAATGTTTGGATGAGATGCCGAATTTTATGGGAAAATATGTTGGACTTCAGATTGATTATAAATTGCTCTTGGAAAGATTTTAGCCATTAGAAGAAGTTGAAAAACAAATTTCAACAATATAGAAGTTGAGGTAGATGCTTTAGTGATATTAAAATCTGAGTTTGAGGATATTAGGAATGCATTGTTGGATGATGTCAAAATTGCATGGCAAATGGTTGCTAATAAGTTTGATGGAATGATTTCCATACCTTATCATATGCTTCAAAATGTTTTTTTTTCAGCAGATTATGAGGAGGTGGTGCATGAGAGAGATGCCTTGAGTTTGAAAGTGGCAGATTTGGAGACTAAATGCATGGATGCGAATGATAAGTTGGAGAAGGCTTTGGATGCAGAAAAAGTGATAAGTATGTGGCTTCTTTGTTGCAGCACAAAGATTTTCGATCTTATGATGGTGATTTTGTTATTTAGGAAGTGATTCACGCAATTTATCAGGATTTTATTGTTATGGATCATGATACTGTTGAGGATCATGATGTTGATGCTATGGTATGTAAGATGTCTTCATGCATAGACATCATTCTTTGTACTCCTAGATCCTCTTAGCTATTAGTTTGGTTGTACTTCTTGTTCTATTTATGCCATGTTTTGAGCATTCTACTAACTCTTAGAACTAATTATGCAATTTCACAAGAGGGCTATGAGTATCCTAGAGGGGCTCTACTCATGGCAACTTAGTGTGGCTTCTCAAGGGGTGCAAGGCCTTTGGCAAGGCATAATTGTGTTCTTTGAGTAGTTCTTCATCATATCTAGTTTTCATGTTTTTAGTTAGATATCTACATGCTTGTGGGTTTGAGTCATGATTGGCCCTGTCATCCACCAGGCTATGCTAGGTTTTAGGACTTGAATTCCACCGTATATTTAGCACTATTTTATACCTTAGAATTAGTGTGCATGTAGTCTTTTGGATTAGCATGTATGAAGCAACCTTTATCTTTCATATGATGTTTCACCTGAAAGTCAGGGCGCATGTCTAAAATGTTAGGTAGTTGTATTTGAGCAGTTGTTGTATGATGAAGAATGAAATGTGATGGGAGACAATGGCTTGAGATGGCTGTTGATGTTTTGATCCTATTGTTCTTTGGTTGTTCCTTGAGTATTGATGTTGTTCTCTTTCAAGTTCTTCAACTAATGATGGCTATGGTGATAGTAAACAATGTAATATTTGATGGAAAACAATTCTATGTTGCAGAATATGATATGTGCTTCATGTTTGGATATATTTCCTAAATGTTATATGGTATCAATAGCTGCAAATTTATTCAAGAAGCTTTTGCAATACTGTGGTGTTTTCAGGCAGAATAATGTGTCTTGATTGTTATGGCATTCTAAGAAGTCATAACAATCACTTTTGACATAAAGTGCCCAAGTTGCAAAGCGTTGTGTATTCATAGGATAAAGATCAAAACAATAAATGTACTCATGACTCAATCCAATATGTATATTGCTAAAGTTGAAACCAATATAGTAATCAGGGACCAAATGGTCTTGACATAGTTCTCTAGAAAAGGGAACTAGATGACTGTAAGATATAGTGACCAAGGCAATACTACTACCGAACACAAGGACTGGGGAATAGTATAATATAAGCTCTGCTATGATAGCACCCAGGATGCCATTCAGAGAAGACTTGGCAAAAAGACTCTTGAAGGACATGGCGTTGAGCAAGAGGACTCTTTGTTGCTTAACCTCTACAATTATGCATATGCTCAAACAATGGTGATTCGCTCCCTTTTGTTATATAGGCCATTGCCTACAACAAAACATTCTCTCTGCCCATGTGCTGTGCTCGATAGCCTTTACTACATCTACACCTGCCAGCTCCTTAATGCACCACTCTGCTACTACTAGTGACTCTGGCTTAAATGCCACTAGACTGTTGCCACCTTTAACACTAGTCAACTAGTGAAGGTTAACTATGTGGTATGTTAGAAAGGCTAACTCTCCAAGCCATAAAAAGGAGAGCCTCCTAGAACCATGATTATCCATTTGCACAAGCAATCTTTAAGCTCATCTCCTTGAATTTGTCTAGATTGCTATCTAAGCTTTACTATGGAAGTGCATGGGTGGATAGAGAGCCATCATCATATCACTTATTTGCATTTAAATCAATTTGATTTCCTCTCTAATTTCTTGTGTACTCTCTATTCTTTGGTTAGATTTTGTTTGATGCATTATTATAATTTCAATGGCATAAAGAAAGATATTGACCACATAACTTGGCAACTCTACTCCTCCCATATATGCAAAAAAAAAAAAAAAAACTTCTAACTCATCAATAGATTCTCCAAAAGGAAGCAACAATAGTACTTATTTCTTGACAACATCTTTCTCTAAGAATCTAAAGGAAGTGAGAACAAACATGTTGACAAGAGGACCTCTCCTCGTTGAATCTCTTGTTGCACATCCAAATATTATTTGCTCTCCCCAAAGCTCCATGAGCATTATCAAACTTTGACAAGTTAACAAAGCAAGAATATAGTGCATTGCCTACTCCCTTAGCCCCTTCTTCTATCACCCTCTATGTGACCTTGGTGAATGATGTGACATTGCTTGATTTTGTGATAGTACCTTTTGAAATCTTTATCACATGTGTCAATGGATGGAAATAATGCTCCTCGGGCACTAGCAAATATGGGAAACTAGTTTGCCCTAAATCTCAATAAAAATTGATGTAAAGACCAAAGTTAGAGTGTGCCATTATGCTAAAACAAGGCTTGGCTTGGCATTGTGAGCCTCGTATAGGGATAATGTGAATCTCTAAAGAATTTCTTGTCCAAAGTTGTTAGTGACCTAGCCATAGTTTAGGTGCATGCATTGTTGATATACACCTTAGTTTCTATTTCAATATGTGTGTTTTAGTCACTTTGACTTTTAAGCTAGCTATTAAGGTGTTAATAGTCAACCTCTTGCCAATACGAAATGATGGAGTCAGAACACCATTTATCAGTTAATAATCAAAATGAAAAAAGACACATGCAATAATAAAAAAGAGGAAGAGACAAAGTACTTAACAAATAATTGTGACATAGTTTATAGAATACATTACTTGATGTCAATATAGAGTATGTTTGCTCGACAATTAGATATCAAAAAACACACATCCATTTAGGATCCAAGATCCAAAGATACACAATCCATCAAAATATATGTTTGCATAGTTTAGTGATCGCACACCTAGCACACTTAATGGAAGTCAATAAATTGATTTGGATCACCTAATGGAAGGTTTGGACAGGAGGATAGGATTCTAATAATCCTATTACATAAAATGGCCCATATGATGCCACACTCAAATGTTTAGAAGTTCATGACAAACCATGTCTGCAGCTAACATCTCAATATATGCACAATCTCGAGTTCATTATCACTTCATCTATCCTTAGTTTCAACCATCTAGTCATGAGTTTTGTGATTCTTTGATCCAAAATAACATAACTAAGCTGCACATGAACCAAATATGCTTGAACTAGTAAGACTTTATAATTTTCCAAGTCTTTCTCCTTTTCCCACTTGCTAAAAATGCAACTTATCTAAATAGTCAAAATGAAGAGCAAGAGGGTGCAAAATAGTCTCTGCCAAACCAAAGTAGGCCTTGGTGCCTTGGGCAGGAGTTAGGACTGAGGCAGAGTGGCAATGGCCATATTAGACTCTCTTTGGAAGAGTCTTCTTCAACTGCTAGAGTTTCTATTCAACATGCTTCTTAAAATAATTCAATTCTTGCTCCAATACTTTAGCATGCTCTTGTAATGCCACATTGGGCATGTCCAATGCTGTAACATGCACCAATCCCAAACTCTCTTGGGAATAGTCTTCTCCAGTTGCTAGAGTTTCTATTCAACATGCTTCTCAAAATTATTCAAAACTTGCTTCAATAATTTAGCATGCTCTTGTAAAGCCACATTGAGCATCTCCAATGCCGTAACATGCTTGCACAACATTCCAAAACTTGGATTTGCAGTGTATTTATTGGACTATCTACAAAAGTACTTTCGATTTTGAAGGGAAGCTATCAAAGAATCATCACTACTCTCTGAAAGTTGTAGCCCTAAGCCACAACCTTACCAAGGGCTTATCTTTTAGCAAGGTAGAAGATACCATCTTGGACAAAGCACGAGTAGAAAAAGTTGATATTTGAAATGAGGCATTTGGACATAAAGACATCTTCCTAGATTTAGATGGTGTAGATATAGGAGCAAAACCACCAATAATAGGAGTTGAGGTAGTGCATAAATTGAGAGGAATCGATGGTGGGACATGGATACAATTCAATGAGAAAGAAATATGGTGTGAGAGAGAAAGAGACAAAGATGAAGAGAGAAAACCACACAAGAGGTTTTGTGGGTACTAAGATGCCCTTATTCTTCATTAGCTTCACATATGTGTGAGTGTACAATGTGCACTAGTACAAGGGATATCCATACGGCCTTTGGCCTGAGGTAGGGCATAAATTGAGAGGAAGTGATGGTGGAACATGGATACAATGCAATGAGAAAGAAATATATTGTGAGAGAGAAAGAGACAAAGAGGGAGAGAGAAAACC
The DNA here is from genome assembly GCF_053477565.2 of Lygodium microphyllum. Classification (NCBI taxonomy): domain Eukaryota; kingdom Viridiplantae; phylum Streptophyta; class Polypodiopsida; order Schizaeales; family Lygodiaceae; genus Lygodium; species Lygodium microphyllum. The sequence continues at coordinate 28,402 of NW_028229874.1, read as the reverse complement.
ACACAAGAAGTTTTGGTGGGTACTAAGATACCCTTATTTTTCATTAGCTTCACAAATTTGTGAGTGTACAGTGTGCACTAGTACATGGGATATCCATATGGCCTTTGGTCTTTGGCCTTTATCCCAAAAATCTTACACTTAAAGGACAATGCATCTTTAAGGGGGAATAGCAAGTGAAGATACTATCCAATACCCATGAGTACTTTGTAGTATGTAAAGTGCTCAAAAGATAAACTCTTCATGATAAGATCAATGGGGTTGTTATTAGTATGAATCTTGAAAATTTCAATCTATTTGTCCTCAAGAACCTCCCTAATGAAGTAACACTTCTTCTCACTGTGCTCTATCTTTGCACAAAAGATAGGATTCTGTGCCAACATGATAAAGCTTTGACTATCACAATGCAAAAACAATGCCTAGTTCTCCTAAAAGACAAATAATCCATATGGCTTCCTTGCATGGCTCAATGGTTGCAACATATTTGGCCTCAATAGTAGGTAAGGCCATAGATGGCTCTAATCAAGAGACCCATGAAATTGCACCTCTTGTGAATGTGAATAAAAACCTATCATAGACTTCATAGAGTCTATATTCTATGAAAAATCAACATCTACGTATCCAAATATAAATGCACAAATCTCTAGGGCTATTCAAGAATCTCATGATACTCTTCACTAATTCCTCATGCTTCTTGCCAAGGTTTGACATAAGCTATCTAACCAGTCCTAGTGCATAGGCAATGTCTAGATGTGTGGCAACCATCGCATACATCAAGCTACCAATACATGGATGCATAAGGTATATTGGCTATTTAAGCCTTCTTTTAATTTTACTTAGGGCTATCATCTTGGCTAAGTTTCAAAAATGGAGGCAATGAAACACTTATAGCCTCCCCCCTTTTCATATTGAAATGCTCAAGTACCTTCCCAATGTATTCCTTTTGATACAAATAGAGCTTTTTCTTGTCTCAATCTTGCATAACCCATTTACCATGAATGTGACATGCATTCCCTAAGTTCTTCATGTCAAAGGTTTTCTGTAGCCTTTCCTTTAATGCATTCAAATCCATGAGTGACTTCTTAGCAATAAACAAGTCATCCACATACAGGATTAGGACCATCAGGCTAACATCCTCCATAGCCTTCTGTGTGTATAAGCAGTAATTTCTCTCAATCCTAGTGTATCCTTGAAACCTCACAAAATAACTGAATTTATGATAGCACTCTTGGGAGCTTGCTTCAATTCATATAAGTGCTTATGGAACTTGCATACCAACTGTCCCTTGCCTTCCACAACAAACTCTTCTAGCTGCTACATGTAAATATCCTCAAGCAAATCTCCATGCAATAAATTTGTCTTAACATCCATTTGGACAAGCTCCATATCCTCCTTGGCAACCAATGTAGGCACCATATGAAGGGTGGTCATCTTGACTATTGGTGAGAGCATCTTGTCAAAGTCAATAGCCTTCTCTTGCTTAAAACCATTCCCTCACAATCTTGCCTCGTACTTAGCCAATGTGTTACATGGAGACATTTTCAACTTGTAGATCCATGTGCATGGTAATGCATGCTTGCTTGCCCTTAGGCGAAGGAACCAACTTCCAAGTGGCATTGTTAATCAAAGAGTTCATCTTTGACTACATAGCCTTCTTACACTTATGACTATCATCCTTGCTCATAGCATCAACCTAACATGAAGGCTCTCCATAATTTGTCACCGTGACATAATGAAGAGATGGAGTGTACCTTTCTAGTGGTTTAGAGATTGTTGTGGATTGTCTCCACACTAGGTGAACTTGCATATTTGGTTAAATTTTCTATCTTGCTAAAAATGTGAGGCTACCCACTTGCTTGTGGTACTCCCTCCTCAATATTTCCTAGCTATCCAAAGCCTTGCATCATGTGGGACAAGTCGTACATGCTTGTCATGTGGTGGCTATACATCCTCCTTGGTCTCCGATCTATCTCAAGACTTCTCGACCTTCTTACATTTATCTATCCTTTTAAAGGTTCGACTCTTCACTACTTGCATCATCTATTGAGGAATCCAAATAACTTGAATTTGAACCTACCTCATCAATGCCAAATTTTCTTTAGACTTAATTTCCTTTGTCAATTTGCTAGAGTTCTTACATTTTTAGGATTTAAACTTAGTGAAGTTGAGCCTTGCGACTAAGAATTGCTCAACTTTGGCCATCTTATCAACCAAGTCATCCAAAGTAGTAGCAATTAGATCCAAAGTGGATAGGGTAGCCTAAGACACTTATTCAGGCCATTCAAAATAAAAATAAATAATTTCACAGCTGGGTTGGCTAGGGGCTATCAACCAACTAGAACTTGTCATGCAACCTTCCATATAGTAAGATCCTTCTTATCAATATTATGGCATTATTCTAAGACATGGCAATTTGTCTTCTCCATTCTCCTTATGAGAATCATAAGTAACCAAATGATAATCATCCCATTGGGACACTCAAGTAGCAACACTATTATGTAGAGTGCTAAAAAATCCCAAGACTTAGTTATTATAGAAGGAGAAATATGTAGTAGATGATTAATTGTGCATCTTCAAATAGAGTTACATGAGCATATGCATCCTTCGAGGGCTTACTAAAAAATTATACTACTAGATTGTAACAATGGACTTCAATAGGTGTGGCAAACTCTCCCAATACTTCTTAATGTAGAACGATGGTTTCAAAGTTAATGGTGACAAAGTTGGGGGCAACAGTGGTGGAACTAATATCTGGCTCACAATGAGGACAAGACTTAGAATGATCACCATGATTAATGATAATGACATTAGTATCATTAGAAGAACGAGAATCTTATGGTCAAGAGTGGGATCACACACATGACGAACTACTTCTTCACATGCATGGTCCATAAAAGGTACATTAAGGATCGATGCCATTGCACTTCATCACCATCAAACCAAATAATCAAGGTCACTAAGTGTAAATTTAAAAAAAGAAAATTAGACCTTTATTGGGCAAGGAAAGGTCATTTCAATAATGATCTTTCTACTTGTAAAGTTTGTAGGATTTGTTGACGTCTTGGTTTTGTAAACCATTGCTATGGAGTACATAGGTAACCAATTGGATTTTGTTCTTGCACTTTTCACATTTTTGAGTAAAGAAACATCCATTTGAGTGCAAGAGTATGTGGTGCATCTATTGCATCTTAGTTTTCTCAAATTAGATAATGTATTGTTTGAAATAGGGCATGGAATATAACATAACCATGAATGAGAAATGATTTATAATGTAGTTAATTTTAGCCTAGGATATGGGGAGCTATAGGGTTTGCTTATAAATAAGGCTAATTAGCTAAATGTATGGAATATCTTATCATTTTGTGATTCTTGGAATAATACTTCTTCAAGAACCTTCATGGTTCCTTCCACCTTGGCATGGCTGTGTACATGTCCCGCCATGGCATAAAGGTGAGTTTCTTGCCCCACCTTAGCATGAGGTGAGTTTCATCATGCAATTCATGATTGATTCTTAGCAAGACTATGACTTATATATTCATATATTCATGATTTCTTGGAAATTTTCCTTATATATGTGATAGTGAAGGCTATGGCTTCCAGCATTTCATGTATTTCATGAGTATTTTATGTGTATGAGATACTGCCTTTCTTAGATTGGCATCAAAGCAAGTCTTTGATTCAACTAGGATGTCATTATCAAGATTTTTGTGGTTTTGTGGATGAAAGATTGGTTACAAAGGTTAAGGATCTAGTCAATGTCTGGTTATCCCTATAACCATAACTAGGTTGGTTCTACCATAGGAAATCGTGATCATTTTGGATGTTACTAACAAGATCATGGAGGAAATGGTGGTCTTCCTACCATTTAAGCATGTCATGGACATAATGGAGATAAAATTGGTAGTTCTTTGACCAAAAAAGGGGCTTACGGTGACTTGTGCGAGCAAAAAGAAGGGTTTAGCTTTTGAAAAGAGTCTTTCTCTCTCATATCCCAAGCTCTTAGCAAGCTTCCATGGTAGATCTTTGCTCATGTCTCTTCTCAATGACTCATGATTTATAAGAGGCTTATTAAGGTTGATTTGAAGGATCTTGTGGAGCTTATCAAGAACCATATTATTGTTGTTCTTTTCCACATAGCCCAACAATAGGCCAATGTAATTTTCACTACGTGGATAGGGTTATTTTAGCCTTCTTCTACATCATGAATTGCTGCAAGAATTAAACCTTGGCAAGGTTCTCTCTTCATTCTCTTTATTATCACTCATGAAAGGCTTCTACAATGAGCATGAAGGACTCCATTCACCATTGAGGCTTGAATCTTTAGCATAGAAGCTGTAGGGTGGACAATAGCTCATATCTTCATTAAAGCTTCTACAATGATCATGAAGGACTCCATTCACAATTAAGGCTTGAATATTTAGCATAGAAGTTGTGGGACAATAGCTCATAGCTTCATTAAAGCTTGCCTAAAGCTTGAATAAGCTCTCTACTTAGCTTACACCTATCCTTCTTGAAGCATTGGACAATTTATCTTCCCTTCTTAAGCTTTTATAAAGCTTCAAAAACCTGAGATAGGGATTTTAAGGATAGCATGCATTCTTTAGTTTAATTTTGTTATTTAAAGGGATTTTGGCTCAATCTCTTCTAGGATGCGGTCTTGAAGCTTCAACATTCATCACTACTTCAAGATTGAAGCATTGTCTTCAAATAATTTGAAGTTCTTCTCCAATTTCTCTATGGTAAAACAAGGTTTTTGGAGCTCAATCACTTCAATGGTCACTCCATCCATCGTAGCTTCAAGATTCATCAAGGATTTTACCATGGCATCAAGATTGATTGGGATTACTCTTCCTTGAATTTCATCATAGTAGGGTACCACAAGTATCTTCTAAAATATTGGTCCATTATGCTTTTATTCATGGGGATTTTGTTCTATTCCACTCTAGGATATAAGGAGAATCTCAAGCAACTCATTATTGGTCAACATTGATGATTCATGATAAGATCTTTGGAATTTGCACTCTCTTGAAGTAGGCTTTCATGTTGGACAATAGGGGATTCTTCAAGCTTGGTTCAATATTGGTAATAATGGTATAATTCTGAAGAGATGTACTTTATATTACATTGAAAACTTAAGCAATGGTTGGACCAAATGCTTAGTGGTTTTATAGCATTGGATGCATTTTGATTCTTTGGGAATAGTTGAAGGCAAGTATTAGGGCTTTATTATGGAATGATCAATTCTTTAGTATGGATTTTGCAATATTGCTAAAGGCTATTACACATTGCATATGAATCATGTATTGGCATCTAATTATTGTCTCTTAAATGCTACTGAGAGATCTCATTCTTCAAAACAAGGAAAAGTTGCAAGTATTTGTTGATGATAAGGCCTATTGAGGTTTATTGTAGTGCCATAGGGAACTAGTCAATCTTGCTTATTATTGTAGGAAATCATGGGTAATATTTGAGTCATTACATACTCATTTTGGGTCCTACACATGCCTAGGTAATCCTATCAATTGTTTACAAGGTTGCCGAATGTTCTTTAGAGGAAATACAAGGGTTTATAGGTCCAAATAAGTGTTGGGGGTAAAGGCGCCTCTACCTAGCCATCCGTGTATTACTACATTGACAGTACTCACCACTACACACTGCAGGTGGCAGGCGCCCGTCACCGTCACTTTATTCTTTATTCTTTTAGTGACAGTTTGAATAAAGGAAGGCCCAGTCACACATTCTGACTGTTGGAGTTCCCATTTGTATCTCTCTCTCTTCTTGCTCTTGCTCTCCGCCATAGCTTACTTCCAAGAAAGCTTCAATCCTTCTCACCTTTCAATTGGTATCAAAGCTTTGGATCAGAGCTTGATCATGGAGCTTGGCCCGGCATTACTTTAGCCCGGATTGAAGACCTAGAGCTTGAAGCTTCAATGCTAGCCATGGCTTCTTCCCCTCGAGGTAAGATTTCATCTCCCGGGCCCTCATAGGCTCTTTGCAGGTGTTCCTTAGCTTCATTGGGTACCTTGTATGCCCCCATTTGCCCGCTTATCCTCAGCATAACCAGCAAGCCTCACAGTCAGCTCACGTTTTTTTTGCGCCTGTTTCAAAATCTGGCTCAAAAATCCCATTTTTTCCCATATCTCGGGAATTCGAAACTAATTTAGGCAAGGTAAGAGTCTAACTTAGGGTTTTGACACGCTCCAAACGTGATGGCGATGTCAAATTTGCCAAATTTTGATCATAGTATTTTTTGCAATAGATCTGAGTTGATTTACAGCAAGAAAATGTCATGCTCTTAGCTTATGTGATGCTCCTAAGGCTTGGTATTTGATGCCCAGATACTTTGGATGTTTGCCCAATGTTTTGAGATGCTTTGGGACTTGATTTGAGCTTCCATAACTCGATTTATGCAGGGATTTACTGCTGCACACTGTTTGGACAGCAAGGTTTTATCAGGGAGGACTTATGCATAATGCTCTCTGTTGACATTCGGGTGTCCTGTTGGATGTATTGATACTTGGTCATCATGGTTTATGCCCAGATATGCTATTTGAGAGCTATTGAGCCTTGATTTCGATGCGAACACTTTGTTGTTGGTTGGGATTTATGTGACCTTGGTTGACATGTTATTTTACCTTCAGTTTGGTTATGCCTATTGGTTTCAGACTATGTCTTTGGGATATGCAATGAAGTATTGACCTTCGGGGTACAACATCAAGCTTTTCTTTGGTTTTGGATCTTCATTTGAGCTTGAGATCGGCTTTGGAATGCATTTGATGCTCCGTCTTGGATGCACATATGGCATGTATGTTACCTATGTCTGACCGGTCTTGACATGCTTGGCCTATGCCACTACTACATGCTACTTACACTATTTGGAGCCGATTGCTACTAGTTCCTTGTATTGGCTTGCATCTGGCTTCCGAGAACTTACTTGGGATATTTCTTGGCTTGCCAGAGTTGTATTTGGGATACAATTGATGTCTATGGATGCTCTAATTGGAGGCTATAGAGCCTATACGCTCATGATGTCTTATTGATGTCTGGTCTTAGATCTTTCATCATTGATGCTCTCATATGCCCTTCTTGAGCTTCTTGGCTTGATCCATACGGCTTTTGTGCTAGTGGGAGCATTGTTGGATTTTTGACAGACATTGAGCAGGTGGTTTATGCTATTGAGCTTTGAGTCTTCTGAGACTAGGATCTTCTTCACTTGGATGTTGCATAGTTGATATGCCGTGGTCCACATACATGTACTTGGGTTGATTTGGGCTTCGCACTCCTTGAGCATACACCTCTTTGTGTCAGGTCTTGCCAATGTTGTGTACACTTTGCCCTATTACATAGGGGTGTGTCGGCTTACTGACGGATTTGTTTGACATGCTTGGGTGTTTGCTCGATGTCCATATGACTATCATATGCTAATTTATTCCCGCTTGATGCTGGTTATGCTTTGACAGTTAGTGGCTGACTTGGTGCATTGATTTTGCCTATAGTTTGCTCTCATTGTACCTGGCTGTAATTTATTACAACAAGAAGTTATGTATGGAATAATGTGAAAATTTCATGTTGAATCATCATGATTTTATATAATTTTGATGGTACTTGGTGTGGGAAACATCATTAGTTATCAATTCGTGGTCATTTTGCCTTGGTTTTGGTGGTATCTTCAACTATTTTGGACTGCATTATGGGTTCTTCTTCCACTGATAGTGCTATCTTCAACATCATAAGCTTGATGGTATGAATTATGCTTATTGGAAGAGCCAAGTTTGGCAGGTATTGGTGCAGAAATCGCAGATAAAGCCACTAAGGATGCGTGGCAAGTAGCCTGAAACTATGACTGATGACGAATGGGATGAGCTTGATGAGTTATGCAAGTCCACCCTCATCTTGTCTCTCACTGAACAGGTGCATTACAATGTGGTCGAGGAAGCACAGAGTGCTTGATAGATTTGGGATAAAATTAAGAACCTCTATGACAAGAAAAGTCCAGTAAGTTAGATGTATTGGGGCTAAAGCAGCTTATGGACCTACGCATGAAGGAGAATATGACAATGTCTGCTCATTTGAGCTAGTTCCATGCTATTCTCAAGAACTTGACTTCACAAGGTATTACCTTTAATGATGAGGTTACTCCATTGTTTTTGTTTGGGACTCTAAGTGAGTCATGGGATGTATTCCGCATTGCCTTATGTGCTCCTACTACTATTTTGAACTTGCCTGATATAGAGAGTGCTCTTCTGCAGGAAGAGATCAACTATAAGAACTTGGATGCCTCTCATGTGTTGCATGCTTTCATTGTTAGAGGCAGAGATGTTAATGGAAAGAATGACTGTGGGAATGGCTGTGGCACAGACTGGTAGAAGATTAGGTCTAAGTCGCGCAGTAAGTCTCGTGGGAGAAATGCTAATGTGACATGTCATCATTGCGGAAAAAAGGGTCATATACGCCCACAGTGTCATGAGTTGCGCAATGAGAAGCGTAATGAGAAGTGCAAAGAGAAGGGGAAAGACAAAGTATAAGAAAAGTTCTCTAATCGCAGCATTATGCCTACGAAATCCAGTGTGAAAATCGAGGAGATAAATGTCATGCAGAATGATGACTCTGATGAGGAATACATTCTTGTAGCTAGTTTTTGTGATGCTACGTCGTTGACTGATGTTCACTCTATGTATGCTTAGTGCTGGCTTTTGGATTCTGGTGCTTCATTTTATGTTACACCATGCCGTGAGTGGTTCCACTCCTACCGCACTGTCTCTGATTCAGTTCGCTTGGGTGATGACATGTCACTTGCTATTGTTGGCATTGGGGATGTGTGGTTGCACTTCTCTACTAGCAGTGCTTTTCTGTTAGAGGATGTACGTCATGTACATGCGCTTACACGCAGTCTTATGTCTGCAGGGCAACCTGATGATGGTGGGTTTCATGTTTCTTTTGGGGATTCTTCCTAAAAGATCGCCTGTGGTAGACTTGTGCTTGCTAGAGGTACCAAAGCTGGCAGCCTTTATCCTCTTGTAGTTGATGGGTCCTCTATTGACCATGTTTTTTCAGTGGGTTCCATCCCACATGTATCTCTTTGGCATGTCCGTTTGGACCATATGTCCTTGAAGGGAATGAAAATGCTTTTTGGTTTGCAGTACTTATTGCCCCTTGACTACGCATGTTTTGATTCATGTGAGCATTGTCTTTATGGCAGAGAGATTAGGAATACACATAAGAAGTTTGGTAGGACACACATGCGTGAGCCTGTGGCATTGGTACATTTGGATGTCTGTGGGTGGTGCAAAGTATTTTGTGACATTCATTGACGATTTTTTTAAACTCTGGACTTACCTTATTAAGCTTAAGTCCGATGTCTTGGCTGTATTTCAGAGATGGCTTGCATTTGTTGAAAACCAGACTGGGCATAGGCTGAAATGCCTTAGTATTGACAATGGGGGAGAATACGTATAATGTGCTTTTGAGCAACTATGTGATGAGAGGGGTATTAAGGGTCAATTGACCACCCCCTATACCCCACCCCAGAATGGTTTGGCTGAGCGGATGAATAGAACCATCTAGGAGCGTGTGCATAGTATGCTTAGCCATGCAGGCTTACCATAGAGCTTTTGGGCCGAGACAGTCAATACAACTATGCATGTCATAAATAGATCACCTTCTAGTGGTTTGGATTTCCAGGTTGCAGAGGAGGTATGGATTGGGAAACCTCCATCTTATGCACATCTACGTGTCTTTGGATGTGAGGCATTCTGCCATGTGCCCAAAGACAAGCATACTAAGTTGGATCCTAAGAGTGTCAAATGCATTTTCCTTGGCTATGGGGATGCAGGTGAGATGGGTTACCACCTCTGGGATCTGCAAGTGCAGAAAGTCATCCACAGCCATGATGTAGTTTTCCATGAAGACAAGATACAAAGGCAGCCTAAGAAGGTGGTAGAGATACACATGGTTATATTCTAGGAGGAGCTATGTGCTCCTACACAGCCAGTTGGACAACCTACAACAGTAGTTGGTACACATGGCCAAGGTGTTGGACCGACCGTAGAGCCTGCTGTGAGACGGTCTACTAGAGATAGACATCCACCTGATATATTTGAGCCCTCAATGCATTATGTCTTGGTTACAGATGTAGGAGAGCCTCTCACTTATGATGAGGCTATATGCAGGGGTGACAGTCACTCTTGGGAGAGGGCTATGCAGTCTGAGATAGACTCCCTGCACAAGAATATGACTTGGGATTTGGTTGCACTGCCTCAGGGCAAGAAGGCTTTGCCATGCAAATGGGTGTATAAGCCGAAAAGTACCCCTGGAAACCCCAAGCTGGCTTATAAGGCAAGGCTTGTCATCAAGGGTTTTAAATAGAAGCATGGAGTTGACTTTGATGAAGTCTTTTCTCCAGTGGTCAAGATGACCACCCTAGGCTTGGTTTTGGCCTTAGTCGCACAGCTTGACTTGGACTTGTACCAGATGGATGTCAAGACTGCATTCTTGCATGGGGATTTGCATGATGAGATATACATGGAGCAACCTAAGGGTTTTGCAGAACCTGGCAAGGAGCACAATGTGTGATTGGCTCTTCCTTTATTCAAACTTTCACTAAAAGAATAAAGAAGAAAGTGACGGTGACGGGCGCCTGCCACCTGCAGTGTGTAGTAGCGGCGGGTATTGCTAGTGTAGTAATACACGAGTGGCTAGGCAGAGGCGCCTTTACCCCCAACAACCTCCCACTTAAAGGTGAATTTGCCTCAGTGAAGAAAAAGAAAAGATAGTACAATGTACACATGTACAACATGATGATGGAAAATGTCACCTCATCCAACGCCCATCAATCTCCTGAGGAAGGCAAAGCACTCAGTAGTGAGGCTTTTCGTGAGCAGATCTGTAGGATTTTCGTCAGTGGAGATCTTGACAAGGTCAACAGACTTGTCCTCCATGGCCCCACGTATAAAGTAATACCTCACCTCAATGTTTTTCATCTTCGCATGAAAGAGCAGATTCTTGGCTAGTTGAATAGCACTCATAGAATCCGAATACAGCATAGGTATAGTATCAATCCCAAGGTCATGAACCAAACAGCCCAACCATATGGCCTCTTGAAAGCCTTAGTATCTGCAACATACTCGGCCTTAGTGGTAAAGAGAGTCATACACTTCTGAACCCTGGACATCCAAGAAACAACACCTCCAGCATAGGTAAAGACATAGCCGAAAGTGGACTTTCTATTATCTGCATGTTCTACATAATTAGAGTTTGTGTAGCCCACAACTCCTATATCCTAGCTGCCATAGCAAGTACACATATCTGTTGTGCCCTTTAGGTATCTCATGATACCCTTTACGGCATCCCAATGCTTTTTGCCAGGTGTAGCCATATAGTGTGCCACAATGCCAACTGCAAAGGCAATATTTGGACGAGTAGCTATCATGGCATACATCAAACTGCCCACGGCTGATGCATAAGGGATCTTGACCATCTCGGCCCTCTGCTCATCCGACTGCAAACAATCGACCTGTGAAACTTTTACATAAGAAGGTAATGGACAACCAATAGGCTTTACGCCCTGCATGCAAAAACGCTCAAGGACTTTATAAATGTACTCCCTCTGTGAGAGGTAGAGTAGCTTAATGCGCATACCAAGAATGTGAGAGGCCTATCCCAAATTTGTTATCTCAAAGCTCTTCTTCAACTGAGATTTAAGAGCATCTAGCCCATCATGAGCTTTCCCTGCTATCAGCATATCATCCACATAAAGTACCAAAATAAGCAATGAGCCATCACGGGCTTTCTTCGTGTAAAGACACGTATCCATAGCACTTCTGTTGTAGCCCTGTGACTGCATAAAGGCATCAAACTTATGATACCACTCCCTAGGTGCCTACTTCAAGCCATAAAGACTTTTCTTTCAACTTGCACACTAGTGACTGTTGGAGTTCCCATTTGTGTCTCTCTCTCTTCTTGCTCTTGCTCTCCGCCATAGCTCACTTCCAAGCAAGCTTCGATTCTTCTCACCTTTCAATAAGCTCCTAAACTGAGCAAAATAGGATGTTGTTGTACTGTGGACAAATTTGGTAAATCTGCTATAGAAGTTGGTATTTGCATTCTAACAAAAATCAGATGCATTCATTTGAAGGGGACAGTATAATATTCAAGAAAAGCTATCAAACGCCTCATTTGGACAAATACTTCTCAAGTTAGAGGCAAATTAGTGATTGTAGGGTATTATGGATAGCACTCATATAATGTCCAATTAGGATATAAGAGATGCTAAATGGAGGTCATAAATATTGGAGTTATAGGAAATGGTTGATAAAATCATGATAGATGAATTGATGGTACATCATATGGGTAGATATATGATGGGATTTCTTATGTATCTTCATCTTATGGACAACATCATGATGAGAGTACATATTATTGAGATGTCGAGCTCTACATGAGTTGATATCTAGTATGTGCCTTGGTGATATTGCACAATATTAATCATTGGCATGTTAAGTGATTGACATGAGGATACACCTATGATTCTACAGCTAGACTATACCCATGTAGTCCATCCTTAGTTATTGCACATTCATTGTGCCACCTCTTCTTTTCTTAGTAGGTTCACACTTAGTGACCATATGTACATACATTGCGTATTTTCATATTAGTATTTTATCATGTCATAGACTTAGTAATTTTGTGTGAAGAAGAAAGAAGAAGAAGAATATTACATCCCTATCTCTCTGTGTTCTTAAGTCTCCATTGCTTTTGTGTGTGTGTGCCCTTGGGTGCTTCACCTCTCTTCCCTCTTATCTGTTTTCATGGTATCAAAGTTGTCCCATGGTTGCATGAAGCTCAGTTGAAAATTGAGGTGAAGGTATTGGAGCATGAAAGAAAGGAATGTGTAATAAGCTCTTCCACCTTACTCGATTTGCCTTAGGTTGTAGCCATAGGAGGCTGCTGAAGCGCTAGTAGGGCTACAATCTCTGATTGTAGTGAAACTTGGTGAGGAGAAAAAGTGATATATGTACTGAAGATAAGACCTTTAGGATTGTCCCATTGTGACTTTTTGCATTTGAGGTCATTTCAACCTCCATTGTGGACTTGCAAGTGGTCATGGCACAATATTTGGGTATATTGTAGTTTCGATTGTGTCTGTCGTTTACAGGTGCACATGTTATATATTTTGGATTTGTAAGGTTTTATATAATTCCTAATAACTTCAACCAAATTTTCAATGAGAAACTTGATAAGAGCAAGTATCCTGCATGGAAGTTTAGGATTATAGATTTCTTCAAGGGCAAAGGTGCTTGGAATGACATTGAATAAGACATGGCAGTAGCGCTTGAAGTTCTTACACAAAATACTATTGCAAAAACAATTAAAGACTAAGAAAGATTGGGAGTAGACACAAAGTAAAGTCATATATTGATTGCCTATCAGTGTCACAGATAGCATGATGGGCTATTTGCAGGAATCTAAAACCCTCACTATTGCATGGAAGAATTTGACAAGGCTATTCGAAGTAAATATAAGGGCTAGAATGCCACAGCTCAAGTTACAAATCAAGTGAAAAGAGGGAACATGTACATTAATGATTGAATATCAAGAGTATTGTGGAAGATCCTGGATCTATCAATGCAGTAGTTGATGATGATGATGTTGTGTATGCATACTTAGATAGACTTGGAGATGAATACAAGACCTTCAGGTCATCTATGCATACGAGGGAGGATATCCTTGATTTTGTAGACTTAATTTCTATGCTAATACTTGAGGAAAAGAACCTTGTCCTGGATTTGACTTCTTCTCAAAGCAAGAATAAGTCTAAACAAGTGTTTTACTCTACTAGTAGAGATTGAGATTGTGAGACAGAGACCAAGGTGGTTGTCATAGTCAAAGTTATGATGCACAACAAAATAAAGGAGGACAATCCTAAGAAAGAGGGAGCCAAAGAGTGCAAGTTGTAGATTCTAATAGGCAATTTTTTTTTAATGATAATAGAGAGTGCTATCATTATGCTCAAAAAGGCCACATCTCTAAAAATTACTTCAAAGAGAAGGTTGACATTTGAAATTAAAAAAAGCATCAAGGCAACTATGTATCTAGTAGTAGAAATAATGATGTCAAAAGTGAACAATTGTTTATTATGCAATACTTTGTGAACACTATGAGTGTTGATGGTTCATCAAAGAATTATGTATGGTATGTAGATTCAGGTGCCTTTAACCACATGACTTATCATGGAGAGTGGTTTAGAGAGATGTGCAGTCCAGACTCTCCAAGCTATGTGGAGACGGGGCATGATATAGCTCATCCCATTACTCATATTGAAAATATTCCTTTGAATACATAGGATGGAAAAACTAAGTACTTGGTTGATGTGCTGCATGTATCAAATATTACAAAAAACTTGGTTTCTGTTGGTCAGATGATAGAATAGGGATTGCATGTTTGATTCACATCTAATGATTGTTATGTAGAATATCTAAAAAATGATTAAAAGTTGATTGCAAAAGGGAAACATGCTACTGGATTGTTTACTATTGATATAAGCCTTCTTGAAATGGATGCTACTATGTTTGCACAATGTTCAAGAGTTGCATCTTATATTGAAATTTGGCATAAGAAAATTGGTCATGTGAATGTACAACGGCTAAAAGGCATGCAATCAAAAGACATTGTGGATGGCTTGCCTAAGTTTGCCTAAGTTTAGGGTTGATGGAATGCATAAAGTATGTGAAGCATGTCAAGTTGGAAACCAAGAAAGACATGCATTTCCACATGAAAAGCATGTATGTAAGAAGCCTTTTAAATTGATACATTTTGATGTGTGGGGTCCTACAAAGACTGCAACTTTGAGTGGTTGCAAGTATTATGTTTCCCTCATTGATGATCATACTTGCAAAGTATGGGTTTGCTTTATGCATGAGAAAAGTGAGGTGTTCGCTCACTTTAAAAGTTTTAAGGCTTTGGTTGAGAAGGAGACATGATTGCATACTAAATGCCTAAGATTGGATGGAGGGGAAGAATATCTATCCAATGAGTTTTTTTAAAAAAAATTACAAAAAAATGATATACATAGGCAATATACATGTAGATATACTCCATAATAAAATGGAGTTATTGAGCGAAAAATAGGCATTTTGTAGAGGTGGCTTGTGCATTGATATCAGAATAAAACTTGCCTCATTACTATTGGACTAAAGCAGTTGCTAGTATTATATACATTATGAACATGACAACCACTGTTGATGTACATGGTATGATACCTGAAGAAAAGTTTATGGGTAGAAGGCTAAATCTATCCCATGTGAAAGTATTTGGATGTATTGCTTATGTGTATATTCTTGATTAGTTGCACAGTAAATTGGATTCCAAAGCAAAAAAATGTGTATTTGTTGGATATTCTCTTGATTAGAAGGAATATAGATGTTATAATCCTATTACACGTGAGCCGAGAGTTAGTAGAATGTTGTTTTGGATTAAACGAGTTAGTACACTAATGTGCAGAATGCAGTTGGGTTGATGAGCATGAGAGTGTAGCTATGCAGAAAACAAGTCAGCTGTCATCACACATACATTGATTGGACCACAAGAGTCCTCTAGTCATGGTTCTATTAATAGATATTGGAATTGCAGATTGAGGTCATAGGTTACTCCACCAAGTACATCACAAATATTAAGAAAAGGTAAAGAGAAAGTTGGGGACTCACTTATTGTTACACATGTATCATCTTCTCTCATGTGCTAATTCACATGGCTTTGAGTAGAACTTGGATGAGAAGTTTGGAATTCCATCTATTGAAACACATGGTGTGCAAAAGGCACAAGAGGATGCTAAAGCACCTGATAGTGATCCAGGTCCATGTAGGTCAAGTATAGTGAGAAAGCCAATGCATCAATGAATATATTATAGCTATGTAGCTCATCACTATGCATACATGGCTAAGGTTGTGTAGGATGCGAAAACCACTTGTTTTGAGAATACAGTGGGTAATGAGTATTGGGATTGTGCTATGGATGTAGAAATGGCTGCACTTATGGATAATGATACATGGGAGTTGGTGTCATTACCTGAAGGCAAGAAATATATTGGTTGCAAATGGATTTACAAGATTAAACAAGCATAAGTCGAATGGATCTATTAAGCAGTGCTATAAGACACAACTAGTTGCCAAAGGATATGCACAAACTCATGCTATTGATTATGAGGAGACCTTTGCTCCATCGGCTAAAATATCCACTATAAAGGTTGTCATAGCAGTGGCTACATCAAAAGGTTGGATCATGCATCAAATAGATGTTAATAATGCCTTCTTGCAGGGGGAGTTGCAAGAGGAAGTTATGTTGAGCAGCCACTTAGTTATGTAAATGAGAATCATCCGTATTATGCATGCAAGCTTCACAAGGCCTTGTATGGGCTGAAGCAAGCACCTAGTCCATGGCATGACAAGATTGCAAAATATATTGTTAGCATTGGATTTCATAGAGCACAAGTTAATCACTCACTCTATGTATGTGATAGTTATGCAAGTATTATGATCATTACCATATATGTGGATGATTTGATCATTGTGGGTCTACTGAGACCACATAGATTGTCAATGTGAAGGGTATTCTCAAGGCTGAATTTGAGATGAAGGATTTGGGAGAGCTACGCTATTTTCTTGGTATAGCAATAATCATGACTCCAAAAGGTATACATTCATCATAGAGACAATATGCATTGGATATGTTGAAGAAGTATGGTATGGCTATGGGAAGATTATGGGCATCCTTATCTATTTGATGATCACTAGGCTAGATCTAAACTATAGAGATGGTTTGGAGAGTTAGTTTATGCAACTTTCATGGAAGCCACATTTGGATGCTGTGTGGCACACATTGCATTATGTCAAGTCCACATTAGACTATGCCTTAGTCTATGGTGCAGGTGTACCATTGGAGTTGTATGGTTTACAGAGATGTAGATTGGGCTGGTGGTGTTTCAAATAGGAGATCTACTAGTGGTTTTATATTTTTCTTTAGGAGTGCTGTTGTTACTTGGAGCAATAAGAAACAAGCGATAGTTTGCCTTGTCTACTATAGAGATAAGAGTACAAAGGTGTTGCAATTGTAGCATGTGAGGTAGCTTAGTTACACAAGCTACTTAGTGAAGGAACCTAGTGTATCATGCGTGGTCCAAACACATAGAGGTCAATTATCATTTCATTCAGGAGTGGGTTCTAGCAGGTGATATTGAATTGGTTTTGTTAAAATATTGGATCTAGAGCATGGCAGGAGCTATGGAGGTTGGAAGATGAAGACTAAATTCATGTTGACATGGACAATGAGTAGACAACTATTACACAAGTGAATTAGGTTCCAAGATGGAAGCTTGGACTCATAAAGACAATCTTGTGTATTGGATTGACAATGACACTAACTGAAAGAGAAAAGCATCATGATATTGTATTCATCATTGTAAAAGTGAAAGTCAAGTACAATGCTTTATAGAAATTGGATTGTTCCACTCTCCTCATTGCGCATATGGGATTCACGAAATCTCTTCCTAGAGCATACATCATTTGTCTATTTCTCAATACCCCCTCAAATGATGAGTCCCTACACTTGCTGGCTTTTGCCCCCCTTACATGGTGACATGGCCCAGGAGACTAGCTCATAGGTAGCCTAGTCAAGTTAAAGCTTGAAACTTTACATCTTTGGCAAGGGTTTTTACAAAGTAAATCCACTAAGGGAAACATAGAGATCCACTATGGAAAAAACATATGAAAGATACAAAAAATTCTTTAGAACATTTTGTTAGAGTTATTGATGGTAGTGGAAGACTCTTTCTCTTCTTCTTTATTCATGAATTGGTTCTGGTGGTGATCATTCTGCATCTGTTGTGCTCTTTTCTTGTGGAAACATTCACTTACTCTATGGCCAATCTTGCCACAGTAATGACATATAATCCGATCCTTGTTGTTGTTGGTGCCGAGTCCTCGACTACGGCCTCTTGTTCCATAAGTGCCCTTGGTGTACAAGAGATTGTTTTTGGTGGTGTGCTCCTTTGCATCCTTGCTTTTAACTTTGCTTTCTCCATCAAGTAGTGAGTGCTCAATATCTTTAAGTGAGAGACTTGGAACATTACTTAGGGTGGACACAAGATTCTCATATGGATCCTTATTTACACTTGCAAGTAGTACGACTATTGCTTCATCTTCATCAATATTCTTCTTACGAGTTGCAAGCTGGGTTTTTAGGCTCTTGAACTTGTTAATGTATATGGTCATTACTATCTTTTATATCTAGTTTATAAAAATACATGAGTAATTTTACATTTGAATTCTTTGCTTGGGTACCAAAGATCATGTCAAGTTCCTCCCAAGCAGTTCTGGCATCTATGATGCCAGAGACATGATGTAGTACATCATCACTTAGTCCCCAGGCAATGATGCCTGATGTATTGTTATTCATCTTCTTCCATTCTTTGGTTTTTGGTAGAGCTACTACAAGGATTCCACTTTTTGAATCTTCTTTCCCACCATCTGCATCACCTTCATCATCTTCAAAGAGATCCCAAAGGTCTTTCCTCATGAGGTGGTACATGGTCTTTTCCTTCCATGCATGGAAGCCTTCTCCATTGAACTTTGCTATTTGTTCAAGCTTTGCCAACAATCAGCGAGCAAAAGAGTTGTACTTCAATGTGTCAAGGAACACAAGATTATTAGTGTTTAACAACATTGCATGAGTATTTAAAAAACACTATCTTGGAGCTTAATGTTGGATTTTGATGTGCTTGATCTTCTTCTTGCTTGTTGATTTAGTGTGATGCTTTGCTAAAAATTAAGTGCTTAGTAAGACCAGAGTTATAGAGTCTTCAATGGACTGGGAGGGGTAAGAAAATAAAAGATTTTATGACCTTGAAGGTCAATGGATATGGCTGCCCACAGAGATGATAGTTAGGGTTTCTCAGATTGTGATCAACAAAGAGAGTATTTTGGGGAACTCTCTTGGGTGAAGTTTAACTCACTTGGGGGGCTACCAAAACCCTATGGTGGCAGCATAGATTGCAAAGTGTGGAGATGATGGTAGCTATACGACCAGTAGGGGCACAGTTCATGACAAAAAGGAAGAATTTCGACAATGCTAGCTTCTGCAGTATGTAATGTCAACATGTGAAGTGATAGGATGGTGCATCCTAAGCAGAGGGAAAGATCTCTAGAAGAAATTGTGTGGAGAGAGATCTAGGTGCTGCAAGTAGACAAGGTACTGCTATCCATGGTAGCCATGAAAGCTCCAATGAAGGTGAAGGTGAAGTCGGAGTAGGAAATGAAGACTTGAGCTGATACCAAGCTGGGCAGAAGTGAAAGGGGAGCTGGAGAAGCAGAGTGAGGAGCTGACCATGCTCAATTGAGCTCTAATACCATGTTAAAATGTTAGATCTAGAGCATGGTAAGAGATATGGACGTTGGAAGATGAAGACTAAATTCATGTTGACATGGACAATGAGTAGACAACTGTTACACAAGTGAATTAGGTTCCAAGATGGAAGCTTAGACTCATAAAGACAATCTTGTGTATTGGATTGACAATGACACTAACTAAAAGAGGAAAGCATCATGATATTGTATTCATCATTGTAAAAGCGTTAGTCAAGTACAATGCTTTATAGAAGTTGGGTTGTTCCACTCTCCTCACTGTGCATATGGGATTCATGACATCTCTTCCTAGAGCATACATCATTTGTCTATTTCTCAACAGGTTCATGTTAGTATAGAGGATCAAGTTGCTAAAATTTCACCGATGCCTTGGGAGCTGAGAAGCTTCAACACTTGAAGACTATGCTTGGAGTTTGCAAGCTCATGTTGAGTTCGAGGGGGAGTGTTGAGATGTCAAGCATCCATTGTGTGCCTTAGTGATGTGACACGATATTATTCACCGGTGTGCTAGGTGACCGACATGAGGATATGCTAATGATTCTATAGTAAGGATGGACTACACCCATGTAGTCCATCTTTGGTTATGGCACATTCATTGTGCCACCTCTTCTTTTCTTAGCGGTTTTAAACTTAGTGATCATGTGTACATATGTTGTATACTTTCATATTAGTCTTTTATCATGTTGTAGATTTAATTCTTTTGTGAAAAGAAGAAGAAGAAGATTCCAGTCCTATCTCTCTATGCTCTCAAGTCTCCATTGCTTTGTGTGTGAGTTCTCTTGGGTGCTTCATCTATCTCCCTCTTGTCTATTTTGACATATCATGATCATGGTATTGGGAATGGTGGATGCTATGCATCCTGCTATAATAATGGTCAATGCTCAAATGTATATGGAGACTAGCATTATGGATACAATCATAACTATTCTCATGATGCTAGGGACCAACATTGTGGACATTATGATGACCATTCTTATGATGATGATGATGATGGGTAGCATTCTTTTATATACCCTTATGCTACATAGGGTCATCATTATGACTCTTATGAACATCTCTATGTAAGGGATACTAACGCTAGTTCTATTGAGTGTTACCATCATCAGCAATATGGGCAACATGCTATCATAAGCTCACCTACTACTACAAAGGTGAATACTTTTCTTGCAAGAGTTGTGGAAAAGGAAGAGGAAGAAGAGCAACTTGCCCAAGATGAGGATGAAGATGAAGAAGAATAAGAAGATGTAGATGAGAAAGACTAAGAAGATGTGCATGGACAAGAGGGTGATCAAGAAGAAGAGCAAGTTCAAGGGTTACATGATTCTCATGGGTTTCGAGAGTATTGTGCTAAAATTGAATGTCTTGAAGACATTGAATCAACATATGATGATGCATATGAGTTTCTTAATGAGGATGCCTATGGATATTATGCTTGGAATGCATATGCATATGACATGGATGATAGGCATGACAATGATACTATGATTCTTTATGATTAGGGGAATTGTGAAAATGCTTATGAAGATGATGCATTGCATCCATTTGATCCAAGTAGTGTAGTATTTCTATGTCATGACAATTTTCCTATCCTTGATGTCTATCATGTTAGTATTCCATTCAATTTCGATGGCTTTATTCTAGGGAAGTATGCTTGCCAAAAGTCATTCGATGCTCAATAATTGGTACTACTTTGTCCTCATTGCTTCTTCATGATTCTTTATAGGAAGAAGGTTGGGAAAAGATGGATTTCCTGCACAATACAACTTGTTGTATTACAATTACTATCATTAAATAAAATGACTTGTCATAATCAAAGTTAGGGTTTTATGCTTGAAGATGCTGATATTCAATATCTACTTCGACAAGACATCTCATTTGCCCAATTTGGAGATGTTTACTATGAGTTATGGCTCTTTTCCATAACTCCCCTATTACAATAGTATGCAAGAAATTCATTGCATTGGTCTCACTTGAGCTTCATTAGATATGTGATCTTCTTCAGTATATGGGTCTTGATTTCTAAATTCAATCCCTTGTATTTTCTCATATTCCCAACTTTGAGGACAAAGCTTTTTCATGAGGGGATGGCTCATGATGTAGTTAATTTTAGCCTATTTTAACCCAAGGTACGAGGATCCAAGGTTTGCCTATAAATAAGGCTAATTAGCCAAATGTAGGAATCATGTGATCATTTTTCGATTCTTGGAATAACACTTCTTCAAGGACCTTGATGGTTCCTTCCACCTTGGCATGGGTGTGTACATGTCCCACCATGGCATAAAAATGAGTTTCTTGCCCCACTTGAGCTCGAGATGAGTTCCATCCTGCAGTTCATAATTGATTCTCCGTAAGGCTATGGCTTCTATTTTCATATATTCATGGTTTCTTGGACATTTTCCTCATATATGTGATAGTGAAGGCTATGGCTTCCATCATTTCATGTATTTCATGGGTATTTTATGTTTGTGCATGCATTTCTTACACGATTTCTTAAAAGATTAGCAATTTTTTGTTGTACTTTGTAAATATATAGCAATGGCAATGAGTACATGACAATGCATTTTCTTAACTCATAATCATGAGTAAATTTGTCCAATTTCAAATAAGGGAGGTTGAACTTTGACTTTGAAATACTAGATTGGGCCTTATGCACTTCCATTTTGGGATGGATGTATTTGAAGATGGACATTATCTAAGAATATATGCTAATTTGAAGAATTATAAGTTTTTGGTCTAGTATATATGGTTTTACTTTTGCTATGCTTTGATGAACAATGTGCAATGAGGAGAAGGTATTATATATATTGCTTTTTGGTGTGGTTTTGGATATGTACATTTA
The DNA here is from genome assembly GCF_053477565.2 of Lygodium microphyllum. Lineage (NCBI taxonomy): Eukaryota > Viridiplantae > Streptophyta > Polypodiopsida > Schizaeales > Lygodiaceae > Lygodium > Lygodium microphyllum. The sequence continues at coordinate 6,154 of NW_028229874.1, read as the reverse complement.
GAATTTATGAGCCATGATTTCTTAAATGATTTAGTGCATTTTGGACTTTTCTTGTTGACCCACATATGGAAGCTCATTTTATAGGCTTGAAGTGTGAGAGGATTCTACTTCTAATTATGGACATCAAGAGTGGGGATCACACATATATGCCATTGTGGGTCATGAATTTATAGGTTTGGGCACCCCATACTTTATAAGGGTGGCTTGGACACAATCTAAAGGTCAAAAAGTATTCTCAACGCTTCAAGTATCAAGAGTGGTTTGGTAAAAGGCCAAATATCCTTTTGTTTGTGGAATCTAGGGTAACAAAAGCATGATTGAAAGCAATGTGCAACATGATCAATCTTTTGAGAAACCATGACCAATATTCAACCTTTGGCTTAATCAAGTTGGCTAGAGCACTTAATTTTCAACATAAGTTAGTAGAGCAAGAAATTATTAGCATGAAAGCGATCCATACTCAATTTAAAGCAACCTTGGAACTCAAGATTCAAGCAAGAAAATCCATGCCATTTCGTCTATAAGAGAGACCATGCACACTATGAAGAACACAATCTCTAGGCTTCAATATAACAAAGAACTCAAGGCCTCATTATCATCTTGTTGAATTGCCTCGTTCTTACCTCTTGTCTCTACTCAAGTCTCAAGTGATCTCTTATACAACTCACTTGAGTATCCATAGCCTTGACTTGTTCCAATAGGTCCCTTTCCTTATTGACTTGATGCTTGAAGCTTCATCCCTCATAGCCTTGATATGTTTTGATAGGTCCCTTTGTTTCTCGACTTGGTGCTCAAAGCTTCATCCCATGGCCTTGACTTGTTCCAATAGATCCCTTTTTTTGCAAACTTAGTGTTTGAAGCTTCATCACATTGTTTGTCAAATCATTTAGTAAGTGCACTTTATTGGTTTCCTTGTCTTGTCACTTGTTATGGCTTGCTATAATGTGTTGTACCTTGATTGTTCACCATGGTTTGTCAAAGCATTTAGTAAGTGTGCTTTGTTAGACTCGTTGACTTGTTATTTGTTGTCATTTGCTATTTTGTGTTTGTTAGAACTTTCACAAGCTCCACCACTGGACTTGATAGAATTCCACCTCTCTAGTAAGCGTTTTGTGCCAGTGGTTGAACTTGTGAAAGCCCTAACAAACACAACAACAAATGACAAGTCAATGAGTTTAACAAAGCACACTTACTAAATGCTCTGCCATGGTGAACAATAAAGGTACATCACAATATAGCAAGCCACAACTAGTAACAAGACAACAAGTGACAAGTCAGTAAGTGAAAATGAAGGAGCAAAATGAAGTAGAACATGTGGACTGCCGTGAAACTTGGAAGAGGTTTGGGAAAGTTGAAGAAGAAGAAGAAAAACTCTTTGAAAAGTAATTGTGTCTAAGGCTTCCCTAACTTTTATCAAGCCTTTCTCTTCAAAATGCTTGCCAAAACTTACCTAAAACTAAGTGACGACTTGCTATTTTGACCATCCACTACCATGTCTATCCCGTCTAGCTTCAAAGATCTCCAAATTTATCTTCTTCCAACTGTAGGTATCCTGCATGTCACTGCTAGTCATTGTCCATGTCTTGTACCTGCCGTACTTCTTTGAAATTGATTTTAATGATGAAAATTAGGACTAAATATGAAGTAAAAGAAGAGAAAATGGATCAAAGAACAATTGCTTTGATACCACTTGTCATGAAGGGGCTTGAGAGGAGAGAGAAAGACATGAAAGAAGAGAGATGGCTAGAAGCCATGAAAGGACAGAAAGAGCTAGAGGGAGAAGAAGGACAAAATTGTATTATTGTGTAAAAAATGATATCCTATACATATGTCCTTTACCCTATTATATGCCCCTAATTCAACTCTTTACAATATGATCCATCTTTTAAGCAATTACAACTCACACATTATCTTCTTGATGAAGCTAAGCTAAAGCACTCAAAATTTAGCATGAAGGAATTAGAGCAAGCAAAACTTAATATGAAAGAAAGCCACACTCAATTGGGAGCAATCTTGGAGCTCGGGGTTTTAAGCAAGAATATCCATGGCCTTGCCTACATAAGAGAGACCATATCATAATATAGAGGCACAACCTTGAGCTTCAAGGTTGATTATCTCATTGAGAACTCAAGCTCCCATTATCACCTATTATTTTGCTTCAGTCTAGAGGTCTCCTCTTGCCACTAGTTGAGTCTAAAGTGAGTTTATATATATATATATATATATATATATATATATATATATATATATATATATATATATATATATATATATATATATATATATATAACTTGTTAATCTACAACCTTCTCTTTTGCAATATTTGTTATTAATCAAGATATCAATCATCATTCCCTTCCCAAATATATTGTGTGCTTTCTTGTCTATCTTGGCTTTGGCTCCTTCTTTGTGGAGTTGTGCTTCTCAAAGGTTGCCATTGATGATTTCTCCATGATTATTCAAAGTGTTCAACATGTGCACTTTTTGGTCTTTTTGACTCATTGTTGCTTGTGGTTTATTATATCATGTTTTGGTAGGTGGACTGGTCATAAAATATTTGTGTTTTTGTTGAGGCAAAATCAATTGAATGCAAAGAAGTATTCATGATTTTATCACTTTTTTGTATTTGAGCATGGTGTGGAGTTTAACATGCCTTGTAACATTACCTAGATGAAAGTTAAGAAACATCTCATAAGGCCATATAAAGTCAAGAATATCTTATACAATATCATGGAACTCAATATGGACAATGTGCATCTTTGTGGGCCATATTAAAGACAAGCTTGCTAAGGATACAATGATATTCAAAGAAGCTTCAAATCATTCTTTAAATAAGAATAAGAAATACTATATGAAGTCCTTGTATACAAGTTGAGGAGAAAGCAATATGGTTTTGATAAGGAAGATTTGGTTGACACAACAACTACTCTAATAAAAATCTCAAATCTTTAACTATAATTATTAGGGTTGCGTGTTCACCTTACTTCTTGCTTACAAAGAATACATTGAGGTATCATAGTATTATGTTCACAAGATCTTGAGAATTGAGTTGTGGGATGGAGCCTTCTTTCATTAGGAGACTTAGGCAATAGTTGTGCACATGTATTGAGAAGAAGTGAGCACCTTCATCTACTTGATTCTATGCCTAAATAAAAGTTTGTCCTTGAGTGTACATTACAAGGTTTTGTAAAGCACTCCATACAAAAACTGTATAATAAGGCCCCATTAGGAGGATAAACTGTGTGAAGCCATATTTTGAACATTATCATATGGGTTACAATACATTGACAAGGTTGTCACATTACAAGTTACATATTCACAACATGTAGTTGCATGCCATGAGTGATTAGTGGGTTGCAACTTGAGGTTTTATGCTCGAATTGCAAGACCTAAATGAGGTTCAAGTCAACCTTGAATGCTATTGTAAGTTTTATTACCACCTTTACATGTAGAGGTGGTTAGGTAGTCAAGGTGATTGTCAATTTGCCAATGTGCACATCATTGTTATTACATAGAGATATATAATCTAGCTATCACACTTATCATTATTACACAGCTCCTAAGATTTCTATTTTTTCCTAATGCTTGATTAGATCACCATGCAAAGTATGTATTGATTTAGTGCATTGGGGAAAAGGGACATATTAAGTAGGTCCCATGTATTATTGTTCACAATTACTACTATAGCTCCTAAGCTTTGTATTTCACCAAGTGTCTCTTTACATAAAACAAATTGTAATCTTTGTCTCTATTGTTTATCTTTAAAGATTTGCATGGGTGACTCTCAAAGCAAGGAGAAAACTTGCAACCTATGTGTCACAAGGAGGAGAGTTTTTATATTCAAGAAATAAAGAGGGGTTTTTTAAAAAGGTTGATATTATAATGATAATGAAAAGAGGAAATGCGAGTCTTTGAAAAATCGTGCATGGCTCTGTGTGTGTGCACATGCACGTACATGTGTGTGTAAAGTAAGAGAAATGTTGAATATTTCAGAAATATGTTTCTCTATCTCTCTCTCTCTCTCTCTCTCTCTCTCTCTCTCTCTCTCTCTCTCTCTCTCTCTTCCCCCTAGAAAGATGAATCTTTATTTTATTAAAGATATGAGATGAAATAATATTTTAATAGGTACTAACATGCTATAAAACACACACACAACATATATATACATAGATATACATGTATGCATGTACATATATGTGCAAACACATACACTCATGTATGCACATATGCTCATGTGCCCATACATGTAAGCATATGGGCAATAGAAAAAATGGAGAGAGAAGAAGAAGAAGAAGAAGAAGAAGAAGAAGAAGAAGAAGAAGAAGAAGAAGAAGAAGAAGAAGAAGAAGAAGAAGAAGATTTGATGAGAATGAGAAAGCAAACTATGAAGGAGAGAAGAAAGAATGGATATAAACTTATAAAACATGCACATACATACATGAATACACACATGTAGACATATATATCTACACATGAACATATACTTTTACACATCCATACATGCATATACATATGTGCATACATATGCACACGCATCTATACATAACATGCACACATATGAGGTGAAAAAAGATAAGAGATACGAGACGAAGGAAAAAAAGAAAGGAGATGAGAGAAAAATGATAATAGGGAGAGAGAGGACAGACACACTTATAAAACCACACAAATGGAAACGTGCATATCACACACACACACACACACACACACACACACACACACACACACACACACACACACACACACACACACACACACACACACACACACACACACACACACACACACACACACACACACACACACACACACACACACACACACACACACACACACACACACACACACACACACACACACACACACACACACATGCGTACATAAGATGCACACACATGAGGTAAAAAAGGACGAGAGACAGGGGAATTAGGAAAAAAAGAAAGGAGACAAGAGAAAATGATGAGAGGGAGAGAGAGGACACATACACTCATGAGAACACACACACACACACACATGCGTACATAAGATGCACACATATGAGGTAAAAAAGGACGATAGACAGGGGAATTAGGAAAAAAAGAAAGGAGACAAGAGAAAATGATGAGAGGGAGAGAGAGGACACATACACTCATGAGACCACAAAAATAAAGACACACATATTAAACACTCACATACACATACCTATACATATACATGCATGCATACACAATATGCACACATATGAGGTGAAAAAAGATGAGAGATAGGGGAGAGAAAAAAGGATGAGAGGGAGAGAGAGAACTGAAAAAAGATGAGAGATAGGGAACTCAAAAAGAAAAGAAACGAGACAAGAGAAAAAATGATAAGGGGGAGAGGGATAATTATTGAGAGGGAGAGAGAGGATACACACACTTATGAGAACACACATATTAAACACACATATATATATATACACATGTGCACATACACACACATGCACACACACGGGAGTGTGTACACACATACATTACCAGTCAATTCTCTATCCACACACACACACACACACACACACACACACACACACACACACACACACACACACACACACACACACACACACACACACACACACACACACACACCCCTCCCCCCCCCCCCCCCCCTAAGTATTGCTAGTTGTTATGAAAGTATTGAGCTATGAAAGAGCTTAAAGTTAACAACTCAATAATGGACTTGTGTTATTTATTTTCAATGGTATTATAATGGCATTAGTTTCCCAATAACCATTGTGGCTTCATAGAATTTAATGTGAATTGCATTATAACTACATGTTTTCATCATAAATAGGATGTGAAAGGGGCTATCTCCCCAAAGATCTTGGAGTCTCCAAAACAAGTCTATTTGGAAAGATATATGCATGCATAAATGAGTTAATCTTGGTACTTAAAAGGACATGAAGTATATGATTGTACCTTATAGGAATAACCATATCATAATTAAAATTACAATCTCATATGTGACCAATGTAAGGGTTATCAAGATGTCATTTGCAAGTAGAACGTTTCTTTTACTTTACTATCTAAACATTAGATTTACATGTCAAACAACTTTTGTGCCATTCGCCTTTGAATCGAATGGCATAAGAAGGGAAAAAGTTATTTGCGAGGTACTTGTGAAGTCTAACATTAGAAAATAAATT
>NW_028229872.1:0-55733 GCF_053477565.2 Lygodium microphyllum | reverse complement strand
GGGTAAAAAAATTTGCAATGACGGGAGTGAAAAGGCGTCCAGATGCGGGGACGGAGCACGCAGACACGACCGGGGCGCGTTAAAACGCGTAAAATGGAAAAAGGGCGCGTTCATGCGCGGGACGAAGCGTGTAAATACTTATAAAAATAAAGAAAAATTAATAACTCCCAATCCAGACGTAAAAACAAAAGGACGTAAAAACAAAAAGTGGGCAGGACGACAGGAGGAAGACATGAAAAATATGCGACGGAGGTGCCGGGAAGGGTAAAGGGCGGTCACGTGCAAAAAACACAAAAAACGAACCAAAAAACGCAATTAAAAATTAATATCGGAAGATCCGTGCATCGGAACAAAGTGCAGGAAAAAGAAAAACTGTGCAGAAAGACGTGCCTGACAATCCTATCACATCAAAACATAGTTCCGACTAAGAGAAGACGCGTTCACGTGGAAAAAATCCAAAGTCTAATTTGCACAAAATGCGTCAAAAATTAATAACTCAAAAACCGTGCACCGAAATAGGGGTAGGTAAAAAGGAAAAATGGTCAGTACAGAGGGAGGAACAGGGTGATAAGGTTGGATTTGGACTTCGGTGATCGTAGGGTGCATTCACATGGCAGGACCTCAAAAGCAGGGAATGAAGGAAAACTACAAGGGAACAGCCCCAAGGGTGGATGGAACATAAACGGGTGGGTGGGAAGGGACCCCATTAGGGTAAAAGCAAGTCATGGCATACATGCATGAGCAGGTGAAGGCATATGCAGAAGGTTATGCAATGTAGACGCGCAGGAATGCGTCCCCACACTTAAGACCTGAAGAGATAACATGTCGTCTGCTACTAGAGGTCAGTTAGGCACTTTGCAGAGAGACCCAGGACACAGCGTACCAAGGGAGGCAGCTTCGGAATTGGATCCTGGAAATTTCAAGTGATGAATCCACTTTCTGGACTGCTGGGTGTTACCACCTTTTCCATAGCCAGGTTCTCGCCCAAGGGTGTGTGCCACCTTTTCTTGGAACGAGGCCTGCTATGACAGGGAATTACTTCCTTTTCTCTCATAACAAATTTGTTTTTCTTATTTTTTTCCCTTTTTTTCTTTTTTTTAATTATAATTTTTTTGTTTGTTTTCCCCTATTCTCGAGGGTGTTTCCACCTTTTCTCGAAGAATAGGTCGGCATGACAGGGACCTAAGTCCTTTTCTCCCATGACTGGAATGTTTTTTTTTCTTTCGTTCTTTTTTTTTCTTTTTTTTTTCTCTTCGAATTGAGCAAGGGAATGGTAGAAAGACCATTTGTCAGAACCAACCTCGCCACTACCACTGGTGGAAAATAGAGAATAAGAGATCAAGGCTGGAAGGTGGAGTTGAGGGGACAGAGGGTTGCGTCTGCCTCAGCAGGAGTGACTGAAGAACGGCTATCAGAAGTAGCAGCATAAGAAGTACAGTGCCGTGCCAATGAGGGAAAAGGTCAAGTGACCATGATTGTCAAGATCCCCAAGGAGGGAAGTACTTCTTCAGGCGATATCCATTAATCAGAAAGGGATCATCAGAGGCATCAACGGTCTGCACTTGGACAGAGCCATTAGGTTTGACAGCAAGTACCTTATATGGGCCCATCCACCGTTGTTGAAGCTTGCTAGGAAACTTGCCAAATCGTGAATCATAGGCTAGGACCAAATCACCTTCTTTGAACTCCTTGTGCTTGATGAAGCTGTCATGGTAAGCCTTACGTCGAGCTTGCGTGGCTTCCATGCACTGTAGAGCCATCCTACGAATTTCGTCCAAACACTCCAGGTGCAAGAGACGGTGTTGCAGTGAATCATCGTCCCCCAAACGCTCTTTGATAGCCACTCTCAAAGAGGGTAATTCCAGTTCAACAGGAAAAATAGCTTCTGTACCATACACCAGCTGGAAAAGTGTCTGTCCTATTGCTGCTTTATGGGAGGTTCTGTATGCCCAGAGGGCCTCTGTAAGTCGATCATCCCAATCACGACGATGTGCGGCAATCGTTCTTGTCAGAATCGAGCAGAGGATGCGATTGGTGACTTCAACTTGGCCGTTGGCTCTGGGGTAATAAGGAGTGGACTTGCGATGGCGGATCTTATACAACTCGGTCAATTCTTCCATGAATTTGTTAAGGAAATGAGTGCCTCTGTCACTTACAAGCTCTAAGGGACTGCCAAAATGGGTGATGATATTCTCGTACATGAACAAGGCCACGCTGTTACCATCGTCCCGCTTGAGGGCTTTAGCTTCACACCACTTTGTGACATAATCCGTACATACGAGGATGTATCGGTTCTGCTTCCTGCGGATAGGAGGATCGATTGGACCTACGAAGTCGATGCCCCACTTCTCAAATGGCTTTAGGGGAAGAATAGGCTGTAGTGGCATGGCACTTGTCTTGGTAGGTTTTCCCATTCTCTGACAAGCATCACATCTTTTACAGTAATCATAGGCATCCTTGTGAATGGTAGGCCACCAATATCCTGCTAGCAGAGCCTTCCTGGCTGTAACTTCTCCTACAAAGTGGCCTCCACATGGCTCGTCATGGCAAGCCTTCAGAACAATCCCAATCTCATTTCCTGCAACACATCTTCTGAGCACTTCATCTTTGCCTTTCTTGTACAGTGCGCCACCTAGCAGGGTGTAGGGGGCTGATTCTAACATGAGCTTCTTCCTTTCCTGACTAGAAATACCAGGAGGATACTGTTGGGTTGCCAGTAGATTGGCAATGTCTGCATACCAGGGAGTTACAGTTTCTACCAAGAATAGGGAAGCATCAGGGAGGTCTGGGTCATCCTGCTCCTCGTCTGCAGTTTGTGGGATACGCGATAGATGATCAGCCAGAACATGGGAACGACCAGGCTTAGTAATCACCTCAAAGTCGAACTCCTAGAATAAAAGGAGTCATCTCATCATTCGTCCTTTCACATTTGCTTTGTTCATCAGGAAGGACAGGGCCTCATGATCCACATAAAACTTAAAGTGGGTGGATAGGAGGTAATGGCGGAACTTCTCTAGGGCAAACACCATTGCCAAGCACTCTAGCTCTGTCACTATATAGTTTCATTCCCTATCAGTGACTTTTCAGCTTGCATAATAGATCGGTTGATCCAATTTGGAGGAGCCCTTTTGGCAAAGGACAGCACCTAAGCCTTCAATTGATGCATCAGTGTGTACCTGGAACTCTTTTGTCCAATCAGAAGGTTGCAGAATGGGTGCCTTAATCAGACACTGCTTCAGAGTGTTGAAGGCTTTGTCACATTCTTCCGTCCAAGTAAACTCTACCTCTTTCCTCAGAAGTTTGTGCAAGGAGGTTGCCTTTGTTGCAAAATGGGCTATGAACCTTCTGTAGTAACCCACATGGCCTAGGAATCCCCTCAACTGTTTGAGGTTGGTGGGTGCGGTCAGAGCTACGAACTTTTTGATCTTTGCAGGGTCTGTTGATATCCCTTGTGCAGAGACAATGTGGCCCAACAGAACTCTGGAAGAGACCCCAAAGATGCATTTGTCGGGGTTGAGGGAAATCCCATACTCCCGGCAAAGCATTGTTCCAAGTGTTCCCAATGTTCATGGATCAAACTATAGACACAAAAGTCATCCAAATATACTTCAATAAAGTCGTGCAGATAATTTTGGAATGCGGCCATCATGACTCGCTAGAAAGTAGCAGGGGCATTGCAGAGCCCAAATGGCATCACTCGGTAAGCGTAGGTCCCCCATTTTGTGGTGAAGGTTGTTTTGGACTGGTCTTCTTCTGCAATTTGGACTTGGTTGTATCCGCTGAATCCATCCAGAAGGGAATAAAGCTCATATCCTGCCACTATGTCCAACAGTTGGTCTGTGAAAGGGATAGGAAAGTGATCCTTCTTTGTCTTGGAATTAAGCTTTCGAAAATCCACACATATTCGAAGCTTGCCATTCTTCTTGGGTACAACCACGATGGGTAAAACCCATTCACTATTTGCCACTGGATAGATGAACTCAGCTTCCAGAAGCTTCAGCAGCTCCGCTTTCATTCGCCTCTGTCGTTGCCGTACTGGCTTGGCATCAGGCTCCAAGTCAATATGATGCTGACATATTGTGGGATCAATCCCCTTTAGGTCTTTGTAGGACCATGCAAACACGTCCAAATTTTCTTTCAACAAGTTGTACAAGGTTGACAACTCCTCTTCTGGGAGACTGCTACCCACCTTCAAGTGGCGTTCAGTTCCTTCGGCATCCACAAAGGTTAACTGTCTTTCACCTTCTACTTCACGAATGAAGGTCCCACGAACTGCTTCTGGGTACAGATCCGACTCCTTCAAAGGAGTGGTATCCTCTTCTGATGTCCCACTAGAACCAACTTCTTCTTTTGGTGGAGACTTAGGTTGCTCCTTAAGATGTTGAAATGGGATTAGAGCCATTTCGGATTTGGTTTCAAAATTAATTACCTCTTGGCTTGAAGACTCCTCTTCTGAAGATGACACATCCAAGAACGTCACATAACAGGGACCCTCTGATGCCTGTTGGGTTGGTGGGATTGGTGCTTGTTGGCACGGTGCATCATCATCATCTTTCTTTGGCAAAGATGGGTTAGGACGGCATGATCCATTGCTGAAAGATAGCTTGTTCTTCTTAATCCATTTCTTATAAAGATTTTGCATGTGAGAAGATCCATTTACCAGACCAAATGGTACCATCACCATTCTGTCCCATAGCATGAGCTCGTCTGCTTCTGATGCTTCTGGAACCTCTTCTTCAAATGTATCCTCTGCAGGTGGGATAGATTCTTATGGCTCACTTTCATAACCTTCTTTGTCAATATCATATTCATCCTCTTCTGTCTCTGTCTCTGCTTCTGCTTCTGCTTCTGTCTCTGCTTCTATCTCTGCTTCTGTCTCTGTAGGAGCTCTGTAACAGAAGAACAGATTCTCTATTTCATCTTCTGCCTCTGACTTGGCTTCTGCTATGGCCATGTAACAGGGAGAGCAGTACATCCATGCTTCTATCTCACTGTCAGAAGTGATTTTAGAAGTCATTCCTGGTTCAGGCAGGAAGTATTCACCCATTGATAATGGCTTTGCATCTTTTGGAAGTCGGCTTACAGTATCCACTGTTAAGGAACATGCCATTGTTTTCTTGGGAAGGATCTGTTTGACAGCATCTTCGTCTGCTGATGTTCCATCTGTAGCATCATTAGGGGAGTCAGAAGATAATTCCAAGGAGGTGGATCCATGTCCTTTTTGAGCACCATAGAGCTTCATCACCACTTTGTTGGGTTCTCGTCCCAAGGTCAAAGTTCCTTTGAACCAATCCGTCCTTGCTCGGGCTTCAAAAAGCCATGGTCTGCCCAGTAACAAAGGGTAGGATGTACCATAAGAGTTTGGCTTCACCACCAGATAGGTTAGCCAATAATCTTTTCCAGCCACTGTAGTCTTCACATATGGGAGAATACCCAAAGGCTTGATTCTGCTCTGATCCGCCAGTCTGATGAGCCATTCGGTGGGTTGCACACCTTGTAGGCCTAGATCCTTCATTGTCACATCCGTCATAATGTTCACTGATGAACCACCATCAATCAGTGCATTTGCAATAAAGCAGCCTTCTATCCACACGCCAGTCTCTGGGGTACCCGGATCTAGGAAGGTGTTAGCTACATCCACTTCTTTGACAGGCTCTGGAGCTTTATTGGACTTTGTTGCTGTTGAGGGAGCAATCCTTAAACCACGTCTTTTTGTCAGTATACTTTTGAACCTTTTCCGGCAACTGGGAGACAACATCAATAATTGTCTGAATGTGAGGTTTGGTTTAAAGGTATCTAGATCTCTAACCAGATCGTATTCCTTAATAGGATCCACTGGCTTCTTTAATCGGTTAGGGAATGGAGCAACACCCATTTTCATTTTCCCTCTTTCTTTCAACAGAGGCATCATGGGAACTTCTTCTGCCACTTGTGGCACTTCCTCCTCTTCTGTCTCTTGGACCTCTGGTCCTGTCTTTGGAACTGTCTCTGTAACTCTCTGTGGCACTGTAGGGCTCTGTACGGCACTGTTAAGCTCTGTTCTATTATGTTCTTCTAGTGGAAGATTGAACTTCACTGTTCTGGCAGGAGGATTGTTTTCTTTCTGGATAGGTGGTTCCGTCTTCTTTGCACGTGCGATGGCAGCAACTTCCAATTCCACTAAATTGGAGGTAGGCTCTTGGGCCTTGGCCGGACTATCAGTAGCACTGTTTTTCACTGGGGCTGGGCTTGGACAGTCTTTTGCAGTGTGGCCTTCTCCTTTGCATCAACTGCATAAGGGCTTGTAATCCACTGACCTTCTGGGATTTGGACAATTTGGTGAGATGTGTCCCTTTTCTCCGCATCTATAACACTCCACTTCTGATCTCTGACCACCGCCAGACTGTCTTCCTCTGTAACTTTGAGAAGGAAATCTTCTGGGTTCGAAATTAGGGCCAAACTCTCTAGCTTGGGTCCAATATCCTGTGTTGTCATTTTGGATTCCAGCAAGTTGAATCTTGCGTCTTCTTCCTTCCTTCTTCTATCATGCATCTCCTTCAGAGAGCAAGTGTCCTCTGTATGGTTCTTCCGCAAACAGTAGGAACAGAAGGCTCCAGGAATGGTTGGTTTTCGTGTACATTCAGTGGCTAAATGGCCTGCTTGATGACACTTACCACACCAAGTATTTGATCGCATCACATCTCTTTCTGCTCCTGCAACGTTGGATATGCTAGCGGTATTCACTTTCAGCGTCTGTAGCTGCTCTGTAATCACATCCATCAACTCCTTTTTGATGTTTGCAACTGAGTTGGATAAGTAATCCTTCAAGCTTTCTCCTCCGGAGGTACTGGCAGGAGGGTTTTGAGGAGTCTCTATAATCACTGCATAAACAGGTTGGGCTGGTGCAGAGGAATCTCTGTTCTGGTTCTGATTCAGAGCTCCTGTTTGAACTGTTGGCTGTTGACTCCAGTTGGTAGGATTCCACTGTTGCTGCTGATTTGGCATTGAGGAAATTGGTTGGGACCATTGTTGTTGTGGTTGCACCATCATTTGAGGCATGGATTGTGGCCACTGTGCATTTGGTGCACTATACTGTGATACTGGGGGCATCTGTTGGTAAGGGTAGGGGACAGTCCCTGGGACTGCATTTGGTGGGTACATCATTCCTGGCATCAGAGGAGGTAGGACTCCTCTTCCTGGATTCATCGCTAATCTAGCTTCCACTTCATCGTACAGTCTTGCACCTTCTGTTGCAGCTTGCAGTGTGGCTAGTCTTTGCAGCTCCACAAACTTACGGACTTCTGGTTGTAATCCTCTGAGAAACACCCCCTTCTGAATGCCATCATCTAGATTATGGTTAGTCCATCTCTTCAGGATGGATTTCATTCGTGAGACATAAGCTTCTACTCTTTCTCCAAAGGACTGACTTAGGTTCATAAATTCCTCTCTCATCCGCTCTTCAAAACCTTCACGCCTGAATTTAGTGAGGAAGGCCAACTTCAGGTCGTCCCATGTGCCAAAAGTTCCTGCTGCTTGTCTCTCATACCACTGAAACGCCGTGCCCTTGAAAGTGGCGGGGAATATTGCCAACCAATGCTCAGGGGTTCTGGCATTGTTAGCCACACATGCTACCATAAACTCTGCTACATGAAGATCGGGGCCTTCATTGTACTCTCCCTTAAAAACTGCAATGGAACTACATTCGCTGGCCTATCATCAATATTTCCAGGATGGATCTGGCTTGGAAGTGGACCTCCAGCAGGAGGAGGAAGGGCTTGATGTGCCATTGGGACTTCTGTAAATAGTTCCGCAAGGGCGTCAAAGGCGGCTTCTGTTGCGAGCTCGTTCTCAGCCTTGATTTTTGCTTTCTCTCTTCTCACGTACCTCTGGACTCGTTCTAACGCTTGCCTCTTTATTGCGTCATTCATCAGGGGGTTGGCTCCACTATGTTGTTAGTGCTCCAGAGAGGGTTAACAGAAGGCTTCAGTCTCTGGAGGACTCTCTTGCCAACATTTCTTCTACTTCTTTCTTTTCAACGTCCCTGAATTCTGCTTTCATTCCACTGCACAGAGGAAGGTATTCGGTTCTGAAGGTGTCAAAATGCATACATCTGAGCATTGTGGTGGTGTCATCATCATAGTAATGCCAGCTTCTGATGGTTTCAACAGTGTATGTTGTGAAAAACACTCTGTCTACCAACTTTCAGTGGGTTGCTAATTGAACAAACAGAAGATTATTAGTACACCAAGCATCCCATGTATCTTGCTGTTGAGCATCCACGAACAAATTCCAACTCTTTTCCTTCTTGTCTTTGTGAACCTCTATAGACCAAGACTCCTGAAGCTTCTTCACAATCTCCCACTTGATGTTGTCTGGAAACTTCTCAATGAATGCCAAATCTTCCATTGATGGTCATTCTCTCTGTTTCTACTCTTCAGTTTATTCCCAAACAGTTTGCCACCAAGATGCAAGTTTCTGCTGCTTCAACAGGAAGAGGAAACTGTCCACCACATAGAGCATGCATCATGATGGTGATGTGTTTCCGCCATTGTGGGATGAAATTCTTGTGAAAAGTGGTGGCTTTGATTATGAGGAATTCCAACTCTTCAGTGGAAGAAGGAACTTTACAAACATCCATTGAATTCTTCTCTTCTTGGCAATGCCATTTCCTTCATTTTGAACCTCTTCTGGTGCTTGTTGATGGCAAGTTTCCTCGGCTGCGCACCAAAAACATGGAGCCCCAAGAGGAACACCAAGGAAAAGAGAATTCTCTTGCAAGAAAATCTATCTTGTAACATCAACAAGCTTGTTTATCATGTTTTATATGATCACAATGAAGAAAAGAACACCAGGCACAACAAATCTTCATACAGCATCATGTAGATCTCCCACGGTTTTGATAGAATCAACCATATTCTTCAATATCTTCACAAAATTCATCAATAGAATAAAGAAAGCAAATGAATACACCATCTTTGAATGGAAATACATCACATAGTATTCATCTTTAATATCTTCATAGTCTTCTCTCTCAATCTCTCATATACAATCACTCTGTTTCAGTAGAATTGGCTATCTCTGACTCTCTCTCTCTCTCTCCATCAATAATACATCATATCCTCACTACAATCTCTCAAAATCACTCTCAATAATCCTTTTTAGGTCGTGGATACCCCTCCCAAGAGGTATGTCTAATATGAAGAGTCACAAGAGCCACTACAGTGTCCTTTCATAGCTCACTACTGTCACTTCACTCTAGTCTTCACTTGAGTCTTCAACAGCTACTTCTTTCACTTCTTTCAGCTCTTTTGCACTTGTATTCACCTCTTTCCAAGGTTAGAAAACTTTCCCAAGCTACACTTCTCATCCATCAGAACACATACAGAAGCATACAGAACAGTCACAGAACAGTACCAGAACAGCTACAGTACAGAACAGAACAGAACAGAACAGAAGACCTACAGAAGGTTACAGAAGGTCATCAAAACCACATAACTCATACTTAAAACATTCCAAACTCTCACAAACTATTCAATAAACTTTCACAATATCTCAATCTTCATCAATCAATACTCCATTCCTCCTTATAGAAGACAATCAGAACAAAACAGAGCAAAACATAGCAAAATAGAAGGTATACAGAACCAATCAGAACCTATCAGAACATCATAGAACCACCAATAAACATCATGAACTTCCAAAACACAATCAATATCATCCAAAACACTCTCAAACCACTTCCAAACCAATCAATCATCTCATAAAATCAACCATTCAGCTCTCAAAAACAACAAAAATCAGCCAAAAAACAAGTCATTTCAACACTCAACATAAGCTGTCCACATTCTTGAAAATATGCATGGGATCCAACGAGTGGTTGATCTATAAGTGGGTCCAATACTGCAACTTGTAGAAAATTAAGAATCATCGCATTTCGTTTGGATGTGACTCCATGTTGACCATTTTCAACTCGTACTAGCTTCTTTGGGTGTTCATCCATGTTGGAGGTCGTCCAAGAAAACCTTCCCTTAGTTCATGACCCTCCAGCAAGAAAGCAGTGTTGGTGAGTGAAAATAAGCGACCGGGGACATGATGTTGTGTGAAGTCAAGTGGGTTAACACATGCAAATATCATTTTTTTGTCTTTCTAACACTTACCAGTAGCGGGAGTTGGGTTGATAAATGGAAATCCCCAAGTGGTACCATGCATGTTCGACACTTGGTTGTGATATTTTAATTTTGAGACACGTGCTTCATGCAGGAAGAGAAGAAAATTTGTTCTCATTTTTTATTTTGAGTCCCCGAGTGGAATTTTACGTGGCAATGGGCATGCTTGCCATCTAGCAATTAAGTGGAAGCAAGGGACAACTTGAAAAATTAAGGGAAAAAGCAAAAACGTGAGTAGTTTTTTTGAAAAAAGAGAAGAGAAGTGTTCCAAGACAATCAACGAGAGAGAGAGAGAGAGAGAGAGAGAGAGAGAGAGAGAGAGAGAGAGAGAGAGAGAGAGAGAGAGAGAGAGAGAGAGAGAGAGAGAGAGAGAGAGAGAGAGAATCTTGCAAGTTGAAGAAGGGAGAAATCTGAAGCTCAGAAGAAGAAGAAAAAATTGTCAGAAGAAAGAGACCATGAAGCTGAAGTAATTGGAGTCGTGGAGCATGATGGCAGGGATGTTGAAGTCAATGGGCTGATGTGAGTTCTTAGTTTTTAGATGATGGTGATAAGAGTCTTCCTTTTGTATTGTTTTCTTCTACTGCTTTGTCGGGCAGCGAATTTGCATATCAGTTCTGGTGTATGGATATGAGTGAAAGACAATAGAGGGCTGTTCTTCTTCATGATGAGAGTGATGTTTGTTAATTGTTGCGTGAGGTTTCCCCTTAGTGGAAATCTCAAAGGATTTGCAGCCAAGAAAATAATGGATTAGAGTTCATAAAGTTTGAAGCTCCTACAACTCTTCATCAATGCAAGATATGCTGAGATGTATCTGTTGGTATGCTGAAATGACAATTTGAAGTCAAAGAACGTGTCTTCCCATTTGCAAGTTTGTGCTTTTGGAACAGAGTAGTTGTGTTTGTTGCGTAGAGCATGCAGAAATTTAGGAGTACAGACTATGCAGAGCTATTTCAGGGCAGGAGATCAAGGAATTTGACTCTGATTCTTCTCAAAAATTATAGATTGGAAAGAGTGCTACAACTTTACTTTTTGAAGCTTGGCACTGGTTAGAAAGTTATGAGCTATTCTGTGTAATGCTCCATAAGGAAATTTCTATGCTTTATGAGGAAACAAGTGAATTCAGCAGTATCTATGTCACCAACTTGGTTCCATTGCTATATCAGTGTAAACTTTGCTTTGATGCAGTAATGGAATGTCCACAACAGTGAAATGCTTATAGTAGCTGAGTTAGCATGAAAGTTGGCCGTATAAAGCTTTGAGTACCTATGTATTTGGTTTGTATTTATGTGTGCTCTAAGAGAAGAAGAATAGAAAGGAGCTACAACTAGTTTTACACTGATTGATGCAACCACGCTTTTTGGGGCAATTTGCTACGTGGGGTTGCCATCCCTAAAAAATAGGAGTTGTGTAAATTTGAAAGCTCATGTTGTCAGAGTCTAAGCCATGGTTGTTTCATCATCAGATTCTCTTTAAAAATGGTAATTCTAATCTTGAAGATTTGAATTGTTTAAGTTGTTGAGTTGAAGTCCCAGTGAGGAGTGAGTGATTAGGAATTTTGTATCATGTGTTCAGTGGTGTTGTTTTGTGGGTTTTGTTGAGGGAAGATCCTCGGTCTTTATCCTGTGGTGTTGTCTTGGGGGTTGTCAGAGGCTGACTACCCAATTCACCTACCATAGATTGGTGCCCCCACTGAGGATCTCCTATGTTGAAGATATCTTGTTGATCTTATCAATTGGGAAGTGTAAGGTTTAGAAACCAACTTGTACACAAACTCAAGCATGGCAGTTTTTGGATATGAACCCCTCTTTGGTATTGAAAATGAGGATGCTAATTAGTTTATCAAGAGATTGGAGTGGATGGCTTACCAAGATTGAAGAGACATTGATGCAGATAAGCTTTGAATGATCAACATGCTACTTGAAGGTTTTGCAAGATTATGGTGGAACTCACTGAATGAAGAGACAAGGGAAAATTGGAATGAAGTAAAAAATGATTCGTCCCTTACAAGATTTGCAACTAAGCAAACTCCTGAGAGTTTATGGAAATATTTGAAAAAGATGTTTTAGGGAGAAAATGAGGAAGTGTCTAAATTTCTAGCGAGATTTGAAGCAAAGTGGGTGGAAATTGCACAGAGTATGGAGCAACCTCCCATGATTTTCTTGAAAAAGGACAAGTTTGTTTCATTGCTCAAACCTGAAATTAGAGAAAAGATTCTACTCAAAGACCTTGATACATACATATGAAGATGCGGTCAAAATAGCTAAAGAAAAGCAAAGGAATATACAATTGAGGTCGGATCAATCAAGAGGTATTGTTGTGCATGCATTTTTACGGCCTAACCAAGTTGACAATGTTGCAGGAAATGCAAGACAACAAGCTGCGAATCTTCATGGGGAATTTGAAAGAGCAGAGAATGGAACTCAACAAGGCCATAGAAAATCAGATGATGATGTGATTAACAAATTGTAAGAACAACTGGCAAATATGAATTTGAATATGAGCCTATTGCATGCAAGGCATCCTCAAATGCAACCTAGATTTAGAGGACCTCCAAGAAATAGATGGGAAAAATTTGAATGCTTTAATTGGAGGAGAGAGGTCATATTGCTCCTGATTGCCCTTATCCAAGAAGAACAAGAGGGGAGATGTATCCCATGCCACAAGGGAATTCTAGGCAAGATGCTAGACCTCAAGAGGAACAAAGGCCACTTGAACTAGCTAGGCAATAGTTGGAAAGAAGGCCTAGTGAAGGCACATTGGGTATGAATTTGATCAAAACTAGCATGTTTGATAATGGGGAAAATGCAAATGTTTTTGCCAACAAAAGAGTCAGAGAGAGAGATACTGAAACTGAAACTCAAAGGGTAGCATGCATTAAAAAGGGAAAATAGGTCGCAGATGATCTAGAAACTAGCATGAAAGCTAGACCACGAAGGAAGATTCAAATGGGAGACTTTTCTTTGGGAGTCAATCAAGTTCCTTACAACCTGCTTGAAGACTTAAAAGGTAAAAAGGTTGATGTTACATATGGTTAGCTACTGCAGATGAACTCATCTTTGAGGAGGCAATGGCATGGTTTGGCTAGCATTAGGAAAGGAAAAACCCAAATTGGGCATGTTGGAGTGGTATACCTATCACATGTGAAAGACATTATACTTGTCATGGACGCATGGATACATGAAATGAAAATTGATCAAGTTTATGTTGATGGTGGTGGGAAAGTTTGTGTAATCAGTCAAGAAGAAATGCTACAAATGCATCTTAAAAATGACAAGGAAGTCACTGTTTAAGGTTAAAATGGCAAATAGCTCAAAAGTGAAATGCTTGGGAGTCATTGAGAACTTGAAAATCAACATTGGAGACCAAAGAGCATGTTTGGATTTCCATGTTATGCCTACAAAACTTGGGGCGTATTCTCTCAGACCATGGTTGATTGGTATAAGATCTAGACAAGATTGGTATAGAAGTCAATTGAAACTTTATCTAGAGAAGTTAATTCATAAGAGGGTGATCTTTGACACGAAAATAGGGCCCGTCATTCAAAATGGACATGAACATGATGTTGGAGGTGATGAAAGTAGTGATTCAAAAAATTCCAACCTTGATGAGGAAGATAGAGAATGGGAAGCTAGCCTACTCTCTAGGGATGTTGACCTCTTTGGGCTGTCAATCCAGGGTTCAAAAAGAGAGGAAAAAATGATAAATATTGCTGCAAGAAGTACAGACTTCATGCAAGAAACATGTGATCAGCAACCTAAAATGAATATTGGATTGCCTAAGCTTATGAATATGCTAGGAAATGACTTGACTAATGATGAAAGATATGAATATTCAACCATTTTTTAGAAATACCCAAAACTTTTTGCTACAGAATATCACCAACTGAGGGGTACTAATAGCATTATGCACCATATCAAATTGTGTAACGTATCCCCCTGTCCACTTGCAGGACACGTCTTAGTAGCCCATCGAGAAGAGAGTCTAGAAAGTGCCGCCCGGCACTCCCAAGGAATGTCATGGGGTTTGCGATCTAGGTCTTCCTGAGTCTGCCACGAAGTGGAAGCATTTCGGCCTTTCCCACTTAGGACCGACCTGAATCAGGGTTTCCCTAATGGTCAAGTTCCTAGAATGGTAGCTAGCGTCGAGCCCCAGATGAATTACTTTACGCAGAATCATCAGGGTCGAAGCGGATGTATACTGCACTTGATTCAAGGAGAATGAGAAACGAGAGGGATGCGAAGCTCGATCTCTCTGCTTGTAAGGCATAGTCCCATTCTGTTCCCCTAAAATAGTGTAAATCGGGATTCTAGCTCTGAAAATTCTAGGTCATCGTTACCTTGTTGTCAATTCCTTTGAGAAAAGTTCCTGGCCAACCGGGACCACCCTTCCGTAGGACGGACCCAGGGTCACATCCATCGCACTTTTCTCAGGTTGCTTTAGTTATCTAATTACCTACCATATTTAGTTTGACAAGCAAAAATAGCTTCCTTAATTAATCAATTTAATCACTGATTCCTTCATGTAACTTAGGCACTGACATAGAAAAACAATATCAAGCAAGTTTCTTTTCAACATTTGATCGTTATTTATCAGTGTTTGGAATACATCATATAATTGAGCTCGAAGGGTAATCCGCCCGAAGGCTATTCCAGCAATCCTCAGGGATCGCTATTCCAAGTTCCGCCCGTTGACTAGTATGCGGGCATCGAGATCCCATCTCGAGTCACGTCGGCCTCTTGTGCAGGATCCGGAGGCAAGGGATTTACGGCCAGAGCCCCCCTGGCACCCAAGCGCCCTCCTGCTCTAAGTAGCACCCATGAAGAGACCTCTCATGGCGGGTTCAGTCCACGTACCCGACGCAGCTAACAACCCCCTTGGATAGGGTCAGACAGACAGTCGGGGGTAACTGATGCTGCCTCTCCCTCCAGGCTTTCAACCTGAAGCATTAGTTATTTTCCAACATTAGTTCCTTGAGCAAAGAAGTACAAACAATGCTCCTAAGTGTACAAACACGAGCATTCCAATGGTCGTTTATATAACCAACTGCTAAGGTGTGAATCCTTTTCTCCAAATACATCCAACATTCGATCCGGGATCAATTGCGACTTGGCAGGATCCCAAGGGTTTCGTAAGATGAGTTGCTTGTTTACCCTTTATCCTTGGGTTAGGGTTTATACCGTGTTAACCCAAATTGTCAATACCTTAGGATTCCTTATATTAAGGTCAATAAATTGTGGGCAACCTCGTTGCCCTCACTTGATTGGTTAATTGCTTACTAGACAATTCATAATTACCCTAACTTGGCAAATCATCCCAGAGAAGGGTGATGTAGCAGGATGACCACTCATCCTCTAGAAAATTAGACTTGTACTTAGAACTCGCCAACCTTGTTCTAAGGAGTGGCAATACTATTTTGATTTAGACACAAAACCATGAGACGTTGCAACTTGTTGCACGAGATAAGTGTCACACCTAACTTGTGGGATTATTTCTCCCATCATACAGTATTCCTTGGTCAAGAATACCTTTGGTCAAGATGTAGGGTTTGGGAATCCTCTTGACCTAATCCAACCCCTAACCCTACTAGGCCGATAACGCTTTGGCCCTAGGGATCCTAGATTCATACGGAGGTTTAGTATTTGGTCAATTGATCCTTAGGGTGAGAACCCTAGATCATTCTTGCATGGGCATTTAGATGACCCTAACATTTTCGAGAATGTGGGTAGGATCTTTGGGATCGAAAGTCTTAAATCGGCATCCCAAGTGCAATACTAGGCAGGGTTTTAACGTAATTTAACCCTACCTAGCAATTTGAGGTGATCGTTATTTGCAATCTAATCGTACCTTTATGATTTTCATGTGGATTACTTAGTTGCTCTAACCAACCCACGATTTAAGATGATATTTCTATTAAAGATGCAAATACATTCTTCTAAATTTACAAGTACTTTCCCCTAAAAGATGTAAGTAACTGGAAGATAGGTGAGATGCATCATTCCATGCAAATATGCAACTTCTAACCATAGACCTTCTGCTTTTATGCAACTTAGAGATCATTCTTTTCCTTGCCCTAAACTATAATAATTGACACACCCTTCGTTGATGCAACGAAGTCAAAGCTTTAATATTTTTAATGAAGATGCACTCAAACTTTGATAAAAGGACTCCATGCATGAGCGAATACCATGAGTCCATCATTAAATTAATCCTTCCTTTAGCACTTATCCCGACCCAAAAAGAACTATCATCGCATGCAATTTGCAAGGTACATAAATCCTTTCCATGCATTGCAACTATTTGGACATCACTTAATGTCCGTCTATGATTACCTTAATCGCGAGACACAACCAAGAATTTATTACATAAATGCATTACTTGTTATATGTCCTATCCTTTGCGAGATGCAACAAGGGTGACTTTGCACAATTCCGTCTTTTTACTTATGCATCATGCGTTCAGGATTGCAACTTGACCACGGAAGTGTAAGCAATTTTAGATGCACAACATGCAACTAATTTCTGTAAATCGGGTGAGCAAATAAATTTCCCAATGTTTTTAAACTTGACTACGAGGATTAAACAATGCCTAGTGCATCCTTTTCATGCGGAATTAATTTTAGGAACCTGGGGATTAAGATTCGGGGCGTTGTCCACTCGCGTACTCGGGGTGGAAGCTCCCGCGTGTACTCCTCTCGCCTTTTGCTTTGAAGGCATTGGCGCAGTGGACTTGGACTCTGCGAACTCTCCTTGCCCTTTTTCCAGTTTCCAAAATTGCCTACTAGGCGGATATTTCTTCCCCCCTGTGCAGAACTTGGGCCTTGCAAGACCAATTTTTAAAAACTGGGGAAGGTACGAGAGAACAAGGCTTATGGAAGCCTTAATGGAAGCTTCCAATAGAAGCTTCTAAGCTTCTATGACAAGCTGAATGATGTGGAGGAGGGGAGATGATTGGGAGGATGATGAAGATGACGATGGAGGAGATCAAAACAATGATGACGATGCTGGCGGCAGCCTGGTGGTGTGACTAGGGCGGTGGCAACTGTGGACTAATGGCGGGCAGCACGATGAGCCTCTTCTCCCTCTCAATATTGAGAGGGGGGGTTCATATAGCACTAAGGTGGGGGGGAAAGCCACACACGTGCAAGGAGCATGCCTCCTCCCCATGCCCCTTCACCACTAAGCTCATACTCCCTCTCCTCGCCATGCAACGACTGAAGGGGAGAGGGTTAATAATAAAACAAATTTGCCAAAAATTTATCCATTATCCCTTTTCCCCTTGGAGGGGTGTTCTCGCGTGGAAGTACGGGTCTTTAGCCATGGTCTCTTATGCACAACACGGGCTGGAGTTTGATGATGCACGCGGAGGGAGCACTTAGCCCAAGGTTTTTTCATTGCGAGAGATTTCTTTGCACCGCTTTTGCACGAGATTTAGGATCTTGAATATTTCATTGTGGAAATATTACATTCTCTCCCCCTTAGAGGAATCGAGATGTCCTCATCTCGAGAAGAACTGGGGGTATTGTTGGTTGAGAGTACTTTCATCCATCCAAGTGGCATCTTCTTTGGGATAATCTTTCCATTGGATGAGGTATTCTCTCAAGGTCCTAGATCTCAAATGCCTCTCCCTAACATCTAAGATCCTGTCAGGCTGTAGCTCAAGGACTCCTTGGCTTGGCATTACAACTTGTTGATCATCAAGCATGTGACTAGGGTTAGGCACAACTTGTTGATCATCAAGCACGTGACTAGGGTTAGGCACATACTTTTTCAGTAGGCTGATATGGAATACATTATGAACTTTTAGGTTTTCGGGGAGTTGTAGTCTATAAGCATTAGGCCCTAGGCACTTGAGAATCTTGCAGGGTCCACAATACCTTGGACTTAGATTTTTGCATTCACCCAAGGATAGGGGACTCTTCTTTGGCCGTACGCAAATGAAGACCATATCACCTTCAATGAATGATCTGTCTTGACGTTTCAAGTCCGATTCGCCTTTTTTTTGTCCTTGGCGGCTTGGATGTCTTGTCTTATTGACTTGATTTGGTCATCCATGTCTTCTAGCATCTGCTTTGAGGCTTCAACACTCAAGGTTGGATCCGAAAAGCTTAAAGGAGTACGACAATCATGCCCATACAATGCTTGAAAAGGGGTCATCTGAATGCTTTGTTGGTAAGAAGCATTGTAGTCAAACTCAACCAGTGGAAAATATTGAATCCACTTTTTGGGTTCGCGACAGTAGTGTGCCCTAAGCATATCTTCAATGACTTGGTTGAATCGTTCTGTTTGACCATCGGTTTGGGGATAGTAAGCTGTACTGAAACAGAGTTGAGTCCCAATGGCCTCGAAGATAGCCCTCTAGAAGTGTGATGTGAAGAGAGAGTCACGATCACTAATGATTCTTCTGGGTAACCCATGCAGTTTAAATATTTCCTTGATGAATAACCTTGCAATATTTGAGGCTTTATAGTTTGTCTTAACAGAGATAAGATGTGCAATCTTGGTAAGCATATCTACCACAACCATAATGGAGCTGTATCCTCCTTGAACTTGGGGCAGGCCAACAACAAAGTCCATACTAATGAATTCCCATTTCATTTGGGGAATGTCAAGTGGTTGCAATTTCCCTGGCATTTTGACATGTTTGGTCTTAATGTGTTGACAAGACAAACATTCCGTGACATATTTGAGAACATCACCTTTGAGCCTCTCCCAATAATAGCTCTTTCTGACCGCATTGAGGGTCTTGGCATAGCCAGGATGTCCTGCAAAAGGGGAGTCATGGGCTTCCCAAAATATCTTCTACTTGAGTGATTGGCTTGCCAGTATACATAATCTTGTCCTATAGTAGACAAGTCCACTATTGATAGAGAATTCTTGATACTTTGTTTGTAGCTTTAGGTCTTGATCTTTGATGGGGATCTGCCTTAACAATTTCTGATAGGTTGGGTCATGGCATGCCTCTTGTAACATTCCGTTTTACTAAACGCGTGAACCTGTCTCAAATGAATCTAAAAAAATAGGAGAAATGGATTTTTTTTTTAAAATTCCCCCCCTTATCCCTCCAGCCGACTGACGAGCTGGAGGGGGAGGGGAATAGAAGGAGCTATTAAGCTCCTTGGTGGAGCCTTATGGAGGGAGGGGGACCATGCGTGATGACATGCAGGGAGGGAAGATCCCCCTCCCCTCTACTATTTAATCGAGGGGGGGGGGCGCTGGAGAAGGGGAGGCTGAGCCGTGAGAAAATAGAGGCCGAAGGAGACAACCCTGCCGTGATTACGAAGAGGAGAGTGCCGCCATAACGCCGAGGTGAGGGAGGAGGACGGAAGGCTGCTGCCGCCTACATCCTGAGGCCGCCGCTGCCATCGCCAACCAATCCCCACAAAAAGCCGTTAGGGATTCGTCGTCCTCCACACGCCACGTACATTCAGAAGCTTCCAAGAAGCTTCTTGGAAGCTTCTAAGGGGGGATTTTTAAGCCCCCTTTCTCATTGATATTCCCTTAAAAGTCCTTTAACCCCGGTTTCCATTATAAACCCCCTTTGTTCCCCTTGGGTTTAATCCTCCCTAAATCCCCTTTGTCTTCCCCCCCCTCGGTTTTAATCCCCCCCTAAGCCCTTGTCCCCCCCCCCAAATTATCCTCAGAAGGCCTTAAGAGGTCTTTAAGCCTTTCTAATCCCCATAAGGCCCTTGTTCCCCCCCCCGGGTTTCAAAAATTCCCTTAGCCCTCCCCATGGTTTTTGGAACCACACACCCCCTAGGTTTTTTTCCCCTTTTTCCCTTAAGGCCCTCCCTTGGCTTTGGGAACCTAACCCCCGTGTTTTATTCCCCTAAACCCTTTTTCACCCCCTTATAACCCTTTTAACCCTTTTTCAACCCCCCTCATAACTCTTATTTTCCCACAACTCCCTAAGCTTTCTTCTTAATCCCCCGTATCTCCATTATTATTTTCCTCCCGAACCTAAAAATCCAAATCATCATCATGGCCTCGGATGGTATCCCGTAAGGAAGAAATAGCCATGAGATAAAAGATAGGGAGGGGAAGTAGAGGGAGTGAAACGGGGGAGTGAAGGAGGAAGAGTGGGAAAAAGATTGAAAAGAAGGAGTGAAGGAGGAAGAGTGGGAAAAAGATAAAAGAAAAGGAAGGAGAAGACGGTGGAATTCCAGAAGAAAGAGGAAAAGGCTATCTCACATTCGAACTACGATGCCGCCGAAAAAAGTCCAAGGTGTAGCTGCGGGAGGGTCATCCCCCGGTATCCATGTGGATATCTCACCTCAAAGCCATGTTTTTTCTTCTTGGCGTTAATTCGGTTTTAAGTCGATCATGCAAAGAAAAATTGTTAAGGATAGGATATTTGAGTTATTTGTAACGAAGGAGTTTAGCTTATGAATGACAATGTATAGAACTTAGCTTTCTTCAAATTGCATCAAGCATTATAAATTACGAGCAAGTTTAACCATTTACTATAGTAATATATTCCTAAGGTGTAGAAATTATATCTTGTACCATTAGTCTTATTCCTTTCGAATCGTTGTAAATGGTTAAATTCATGAAAGGTTTCTTTCGATGCTCAAATTACTAGGAAGTTATCTTGAATATTTGCACATCTTAGCAAGGCAAGTGTTGTTAGTTGGCATGAGCTCATCTTTAAGAAAAAAAAATGGAAGTTAAATGTTAGAAATTAACAAGTATAAAAATTAGATATACGAACTCATTTTGAAAGAAAATGTAATGGGGGATTGCTGGATGACACTCTACTAACACTTTTCCCTTGCTATTTGAGGACTTGGGGACTAATAAAGTGTGTATACACCAATTTCACAGCTAGGCCTTTTTGTCCCAAGGAGTATTGTCGCTCTTTGTATCACCTTGGCATTATGCTATATGCCAAATTAAACGGTATTGATTGGGAAAGTAAATTGTCACAAGGATAGTAAAACCATGACAAGACGATTAATATTACCTTCCAAAAGATAACTGAGCCAATCTAAACATAGAAACATTCATACCCTAAACACTTGACTACTTTCCTTACCGTAGGAACAATAAATTCATAAAGATAAGAAACTAGGGTTTGTCCCTAAGGTTCTTAAAAGAAGAAACCCTAGGCCTGACAGACATCAGCTTAAAGAATCTAAACAGGTTATTCCATCGCAGGACTTGCGCAACATGTATGAAATCATTTAGTCTTGTGGTTGATTCACAAGGAGAAAGGGGAAAAACCCTCATCAAGGACGGCAGATCCTTACGCAAGTTATCTTGCAAAAAGACGTATTTTTGGATATCCTTGTAAATAAGGAAAGTTGTAAGCCGAAAACTAGCATATCTAAAGCACTTTAGGGTTAACCAAGTTGGGTATGCCCTAACACCGGAATGTAAAAGGATCTTGCCAATTTACAAGACACCTTGGGAACAAGTGCTGATACACTCAAAAAGGAAAGAACACTTCCCTAGCAGTTTGCCAAACAACTCGGCTGGATCCATTTAAATTCCTTCCGTTGATACAATGAATCCCAGATATTCAATCTGTCACTTGAAAAATGTACACATCTTCTTCTTGGCATAAAGCTTGTGTGCTCTCATTGTTTCAAGAACAATGCGAAGCTGGGGTTCATGATCTTCTTCCCGTTTGGAGTAGACTAGGGTATCGTCAAAGAAGATGAGTACGAAGTCATCAAGATAGGACCAAAAAATATCCTGCATTAGCCTGTTGAAGGTAGCAGGAGCATTTGCCAGCCCGAAGGACATGACTAGGAATTCAAAGTGTCCATACCTTGTGTTGAATGCCGTCTTTGGGATATCTTCTTCCTTGATCCTTATCTGATAATATCCAGACCTGAGATCTATCTTAGAGAAGATCTTCGCACCTTGAAGATGGTCAAGAAGTTCATCTATTCTTGGAATGGGGTATTTGTTCTTAATGGTTGATTGATTCAACCCTCTGTAGTCAATGCATAGCCGAAGTGTTCCATCTTTCTTCTTCTGGAATAGCAGTGGAGCTCCCCATGGCAAACTGCTAAGACGGATGTAGCCTTGGTCTAACAATTGCTTGAGTTGCTCCTTCAGCTCAATCGATTCTGAGATGGACATCCTATATGGTCTCTTTGCGATTGGTGCAGCTCCTGGCGCTAGCTTGATTTCATGATCGACTTCCCTTTGAGGAGGAAGTTCCGTCAGCTCTTCAAGAAATACGTCTGCATATTCCTTTAACCATGAAGGTTCTTCCCTAGACTCCTGATTCTGATCTAGCTTATTTAGTTTAATTAGATAGACAGGTAGCCCTTTTCTAACTCCTTTTATGATCCGAGTTGCTTTTGCCAGATGAATTTTTGGCTTAGGAGCCTCTCCTTGAGTTGTGACTAGTTCCCCTTTAGAATTTCTGAAGGAAACTTGGCCCTTTCCACAATGAATGTGGGCGTCATTGGGTATTAGCCAATCCATACCGAGAAAACATTCGCGGACACCTAGGTTCATTACCCTGAATCTGACCGAAGCCGACTTTCCACCCAGTAGGAATTTCACCTTAACAGTTTGCCTGGTACAAGAGACCTCACGACCATTTGCTAATTCCACAAGTAAGGTAGGTGCATCTATTGTGGCTATTCCTAATCTTTTTGCACAGACTGGTGAAATGAAGGAATGTGTGCTGCCACAATCAATCAAGGTTTTGAAGCTTTTACCTTGATAATCCGATGGAGTTTGAATCACCGAGAATTGGCAATTTGGGCCTTTCTTGTGAAGAGCAGCGTAAACTGTTGCCCTCTCAATGTCATCTTCCATGGTTGGGTCTTCTTCATCACATAGCTTCTTATCGGCAACACTAGAGGTTCTCCCTCTGGCCATGACGGTGGCTCCTTGGCCATGGATGGCACCTTGGAATGGCCCTTGACGTTGTCCTCTGCTAAGCTTGGGACATTGCCTTTTAAAGTGACCAGGCTCATTGCAATGGAAGCAACGGAGATTGCGGCCATTACCTTGGGTAGGAACGAATTTGTTAGCAGCGTTTGCCCTAGCTTTCTTCCTTTGTCCCTGGTTTTGGCCTTGCGCTCTCTTGGTTTGAGATCTAAACATTCCCTTGTTCTGATCCCTATAAGACCAAGTCCTATTATTTCTTGGCTTGGACTGCACCTCCTGTATTATTGGTGCAGCTCGAATGAGCGCGTCTTGAAGGTCTATTGGGCGCATTGACTCCAGGCGGGTGTTTATGGGTGGGTTTAATCCGGCACAAAACTTTGACACCTGTTGTGTCATATCCATTTGTGGCGCGTACTTTAAAAGAGAGATGAACTTTGAATAGTATGCATCCAGGGATAGTCCAAGCTGCTTTAATTCATAGAATTCGTTCATCTTCTGTGTGCGGTATGCAGGTGGTAGATATCTCCCTCGCACAGCTCTTTTAAGCTTCTCCCAAGTAACTGACCCTTCCGAGATCCACTGGTCTCTGCACCATTGCTTCCATCAAAGTCTTGCTTTGCCGGTAAGCTTAAGTTTGGCGAGCATCCCTTGGTTAGCAGGTGCAGTACCTGCTACTTCGAAGTAATCCTCCATGGATTCGATCCAGATCTCAACATCAGTTTGGACAGTCCTCCCCTTACCATCAAATTCTGGTGGCTTGATTTGTTTGAGAAGGAACTTCTTCTCCTAAATTATGGCTGTACTTGGTGTAGGGGTCGGACTAGAAATCTGCATTTGAGGTTGTGCCTAGGCAATATAATTCTTTACGTCAAAACTTATAAGCATTTCTCATATTACATTACATGCCCATTTCAACTTTTAGCCAAGTGACCTAATCACTTAACTCCTTTACCAACACTTACAGCCAAGACAATCATTGATAAAAAGTCTATTTCATTCATGTGGGCATAGCCCTTCTGAGTACAATTATTTTTGGGAAGGTAGAACAAGCTGATTGGTACATCAATTTGGGGAAAATAAGATTGTGTTACATTCGGCTACGGGAACTGAGTAATAATAAGGAGTGGGGTCATGAATTTTTAGGAATCGATAGGTCATAGGAAGCTTGGGATATCCCTTCCTTTGATACCCGTTCTTCTCACAACATCCCAACACCTTGATTCTGTCAGCAGAGATTATTCGAGTCACTTCCTCGTACACATACTTGTTCTGCTTGATCTTTCGACTGTCGACATGTAAGGTTGCGTTTGCGTAAGCCTTAAGAAATATGTATAGCTTCACAATCTTTAAATCCTCCATCCACTTGACTCTCTTCAGGTTGGTCTGAAGGTACGCAAGTCGGTGGCTAGCTATGTAATAAGTTCCTGATTTACCTGTCCATCTCCATTCCATGTACAGGGATGAAGGATTGTAGATATGCTCTAGAATATTCATCATACCTAGCCTCCGTCGATAATCCAAAGCATGCATTGCAGTCATAAACATAACCTGGAACACCAATAATTTTTTCCATGCTTCGTGACTCTGCAGGCTAGCATTGATAAGTAAGTAAGGAAATGTTCTTAACAGCAACATTTGCTCTACTTCTCCTCATTAAGTTTCCTTGTAAATATTAGATTCTCATTGGTTCGCTCTGATACCAACTGTAACGTGTCCCCCTATCCACTTACAGGACACGTCTTAGCAGCCCATCGAGAAGAGAGCCTAGAAAGCGCCGCCTTGCACTCCCAAGGAATGTCACAGGGTTTGCGATCTAGGTCTTCCCAAGTCTGCCACGAAGCGAAAGCATTCCGGTGGTTTCCACTTAGGACCGACCTGAATCAGGGTTTCCCTAATGGTCAAGTTCCTAGAATGGTAGCTAGCATCGAGCCCCAGATAAATTATTTTACACAGAACATCAGGATCGAAGCAGATTTATACTGCACTTGGTTCAAGGAGAATGAGAAACGAGAGGGATGCGAAGCTCTACCTCTCTGCCTGTAAGGCATAGTCCCATTCCGTTTCCCAAACAGTATAAATCCGGATTCTAGATCTGAAAATTCTAGGTCATCGTTACCTTGCTGTCAATTCCTTTGAGAAAAGTTCTCGACCAACCAGGACCACCCTTCCATAGGACGGACCCAGGGTCACATCCATTGCACTTTTCTCAGGTTGCTTTAGTTATCTAATTACCTACCACATTTAGTTTGACAAGCAAAAACAGCTTCCTTGATTAATCAATTTAATCACTGATTCCTTCATGTAACTTAGGCACTGACATAGAAAAACAATGTCAAGCAAGTTCCTTTTCAACATTTAATCTTTATTTATCAGTCTTTGGAATACATCATATAATCCAGCCCGAAGGCTAATCCGCCTGAAGGCTATTCCAGCAATCCTCAGGGATCGCTATTCCAAGTTCCGCCCATTGACTAGTATGCGGGCCTCGAGATTCCATCTCGAGTCACGTCGGCCTCTTGTGCAGGATCCGGAGGCAAGGGATTTACAGCTAGAGCCCCCCTGGCACCTAAGTGCCCTCCTGCTCCAAGTAGCACCCACGAAGAGACCTCTCACAGCGGGTTCGGTCCACATACCCGGCGTAGTTAACAACCCCCTTGGATAGGGTCAGGCAGACAATCGGGGGTAACTGATGCTGCCTTTCCCTCCAGGCTTTCAACCTGAAGCATTAGTAATTTTCCAGCATTAGTTCCTTGAGCAAAGAAGTACAAACAATGCTCCTAAGTGTACAAACATGAGCATTCCAGTGGTCGTTTATACGGCCAATTGCTAAGGTGTGAATCCTTTTCTCCGAATACATCTAGCATTCAATTTGGGATCAATCGCGACTTGGCAAGATCCCACGGGTTTCGTAAGCTGAGTTGCTTGTTTACCCTTTATCCTTGGGTTAGGGTTTATACCTTGTTAACGCAAATTGTCAATACCTTAGGATTCCTTATATTAAGGTCAATAAATTGTGGGCAACCTCGTCTCCCTCACTTGATTGGTCAATTTCTTACTAGGCAATTCATAATTACCCTAACTTGGTAAATCAGCCTGGGGAAGGGTGATGTAGCAGGATGACTACTCATCCTCTAGAAAATTAGACTTGTACTTAGAACTCGTCAACCTTGTTCTAAGGAGTGGCAATACTATTTTGATTTAGGCACAAAACCATGTGACGTTGCAACTTGTTGCACGAGATAAGTGTCGCACCTAGCTTGTAGGATTATTTCTCCCATCACATGGTATTCCTTGGTCAAGAATACCTTTGGTCAAGATGTAGGGTTTGGGAATTATTTTGACCCAATCCAACCCCTAACCCTACTAGGTCGATAATGCTTTGGCCCTAGAGATCCTAAATTCATACGGAGGTTTAGTATTTGGTCAATTGATCCTTAGGGTGAGAACCCTAGATCATTCTTGCATGGGCATTTAGATAACCCTAACATTTTTGAGAATGTGGGTAGGATATTTGGGATCGAAAGTCTTAAATCGGCACCCCAAGTGCGATACTAGGAAGAATTTTAACGTAACTTAACCCTACCTAGTACTTTTGAGGTGATCGTTATTTGCAATCTAATCGTACATTTATGATTTTCATGCGGATTACTTAGTTGCTCTAATTACCAACCCACAATTTAAGATGATCTTCCTATTAAAGATGCAAATACATTCTTCTAAATTTGCAAGTACTTTCCCCTAAAATATGTAAGTAACTGGAAGATAGGTGAGATGCATCATTCCATGCGAGTATGCAGCTTCTAGCCATAGACCTTTTGCTTTTATGCAACTTAGAGATCATTCTTTTCCTTGCCCTAAACTATAATGATTGACATTCAGAGCTAACTCGTATAAACCCTTCGTTGATGCAACGAAGTCAAAGCTTTAATATTTTTAATGAAGATGCATTCAAACTTTGATAAAAAGGACTCCATGCATGAGCGAATACCATGAGTCCATCATTAAATTAATCCTTCCTTTAGCACTTATTCCGATCCAAAAAGAACTATCATTGCATGCAATTTGCAAGGTACATAAATCCTTTCCATGAATTGCAACTATTCGAACATCACTTAATGTCTGTCTATGATTACCTTAATCGCGAGACACAACCAATAATTTATTACATAAATGCATTACGTGTTATATGTCCTATCCTTTGCGAGATGCAACAAGGGTGCCTTTGCACAATTCCATCTTTTTACTTATGCATCATGCATTCACGATTGCAACTTGACCACAGAAGTGCAAGCAATTTGAGATGCACGACATGCGACTAATTTTTGTAAATCGGGCAAGCAAATATTTTTTTCAATGTATTTAAAATTGACTATGAGGATTAAACATACCTAGTGCATCCTTTTCATGCGGAATTAATTTTAGGAACCTGGGCATTAAGATTCGGGGCATTGTCCACTCGCGTACTCAGGGTGGAAGCTCGCGCGTGTGCTCCTCTCACCTTTTGCTTGGGAGCCATTGGCGCAGTGGACTTGGACTCTGCGAACTCTCCTTGCTCTTTTTCCTGTTTACAAAACTGCCTACTAGGCCGATATTTCTTCCCCCCTGTGCAGAACTTGGGCCTTGCAAGACTGGTTTTTAAAAACCGAGAAAGGCACGAAAGAACAAGGCTTATGGAAGCCTTAATGGAAGCTTCCAATAGAAGCTTCTAAGCTTCTATGACAGGCTGAATGATGTGGAGGAGGGGAGATGATTGGGAGGATGATGAAGATGACGATGGAGGAGATGAAAAGAATGATGACGATGCTGATGATGATGATGATGATGGTGATGGAGGCGGCAGCCTGGCGGCGTGACCAGGGTGGCGGCGACTGTGGACTAACGGCGGGCAGCAGGATGATCTTCTCCTCCCTCTCAAGCTTGAGAGGGGGGGTTCATATAGCACTAAGGTGGGGGGATCAGCCACACACGTGGCAGGGTGCATGCCTCCTCCCCATGCCCCTCCACCACTAAACTCATACTCCCTCTCCCCGCCATGCAATAGCTGAAGGGGAGAGGGTTAATAATGAAAAAAATTTGCCAAAAATTTATCCATTATCCCTTTCCCCTTGGAGGGGTGTTCCCCCGTGGAACTACGAGTCTTTAGCCATGGTCTCTTATGCACAACGCGGGCTGGAGTTTGATGATGCATGCGGAGGGAGCACTTAGCCCAAGGTTTTTCCATTGCGGGAGATTTCTTTGCACTGATTTTGCGCGAGATTTAGGATCTTGAATATTTCGTTGTGGAAATATTACAAATTGAAAGAAGGGTATAAACTAAAGGCTCAAAAACTTAGAAGACTTGGTACAATTTAGGAAAATGTAAAAGCTGAAATTCATGAGGCGGTATTTATCTATCCTATTGATGATGCAGAATGGGTGTCTCCTATTGTAATCAGACCAAAGAAGAATGGAAAGTGGAGAGTATGTGGTTATTTCAAGCCTCTTAATGCAACTACTAAGAGGGACTAATATCCTCTTCCATTTTAGGATGAGATCTTGGATCAAGTGGCTGGTCATAACCTTTACAGTGTGTGCAATGGATACTCTGGATATTTCCACATTAGAATACCAGAAGAATATTAGAAGAAAACAATGTTCATTACCCCATGGGGATGCTTCTGTTATAGAGTAATGCCTTTTGGTCTGATGAATGCATACGCTAGCTTTTCAAGATGGGTTAGTTGGGTGTTTGCCCCTTTCATTAGGAAATCTTTGCAGGTATTTATGGATGACTTTTGTGTGTACAGCTCAAGGGAATTACACTCTAAAAAACTTGATGAAGTTTTTTGCAGACTTGATGAGGATGGTGGTCAGTTGAACTTGACAAATGTAAAATAGCAAGAACTAGAGTGATACTCTTGGGTCGAGAAGTGTCTACCAATGGTATTTCACTTGAGCCTAGTAAAGTTGAGGCTTTACTTCTTATGGATTCTCCAAAAACTGTAAAAGAACTGATGAGCTTTGTTCAAAAGTTGAGGTATCTATCAAGGTCATTCCATATGCTGGCTGAATATGTATATCCTTTACAGAAAGTGACTAAAAGGGATTCTTTAGTTTGGACATAAGTTGAAGAGGATGCATTCTTGCAAATTAAAGAAAAGTTAAGCAATTTGCCAGTTCTTATGTATCCAAACTGGGATAAACCTTTCTTCATTAGTATCGGTGTTGGGAAAAATGCAGTGGGAGCCATTTTAATGCAGAAGGGAAAAGGGATGTCTTATATGAGGCGCAGTGTTTTATATAAGTAGATCCATTGGAGCGACTGAAAAAGCTTGGATGGAAGAAGAATTGTTGGTATGGGGGACTGGTATATGCAGTTAAAAGATGGAAATCATACTTGATTCAAAAACCATTTGTAGTACTTACTGGTTCCCAATTGCTTCCACAGGTTTTGAGATCTGCTGAAAATGCTCCAAGAGGTACCAAGTGGCTGCTGGCTTTGCAAGAATTTGAATTTACATGTTTGAAGGAGGATATTTTAAGAGATAGCTTAGCTGACATCTTGACTTATAAAGAACTTGTTGAAAGTGTAGTTGTTATAAGACGAAAGCTGATTCCGCATCCACAAATTCATGAGGAGATGAAGGATAAAGATGCTACCTTGTTTTTTGATGGCAATTACAGAAGAGTGTTGAAAAAGGGAGGATTGGGTTTTGTAATTATGGATGTTGAAAATCAAGAAGTATTTTTTGGAAGTTAAGAAATTAAAGAGATACAAAGTAACAATGAAGCTGAATATGCGAGTTTACATGTTGGTCTAAAACAGTGTATTCAGTTGGGATACAGAAAGATAGTTGCAAAAAGAGATGCTATGTTGGTGGTTAGATAGGTTCAAAATGTTTGGAGAGCCAATAAAGATATTTTGAAGGACTGGCTGTTTAAGATAAAAGGCCTTATGAGGCAATTGCAAAAATTTGAAATTTGGCATATTGGTAGGGAGAACAATTGTAGAGCTCATGAATTGGCTGAAAATGCTCTTTCCCAGTATGTTGCAGCAATGAGGGTGCATAATCCTAGATATGAGGGCAGAGAGAGCCTTCATATGATTGAAGAGTTTCTAAAAACTGGAAAGTTAAGGTTGTTGACTGATAAGTACAAAAGGTATGCCATTATCAGAAAGGCCAAAACATATGTGCTCATAAATGATCAGATGTACATGAAGGGGATTGATAATGTACTAAGAAGAGTGTTAGATAGTTCTGAGATTCCTGCTTGCTTATCTTCCTGGCATGAGAAAGCATGTGGTGGTCATTTTGGTTTTGAGCTTACCAAAAGGAAAATTATGCTAGCAGGACTTCCTTGGCCTAGTCTAAGTACTGATGTTGCTCATTGGAGTAAAAGTTGTCATGCTTGCCAGTCATATGGAAAAAGGGTACTAATTCTAGAACCTGCTAAATCCATTGTTGCCTATGGACCATTTGAGAAGTGGGGTTTGTATTTTATTGGACCTTTGCCAAGTACAAAAATAGGAAAGTCTTACATCATTATTGCAGTGGATTATATGACCAAATGGCGTGAATCTAAGGCTACAAGGAATTGCAAGAAAGAGAATGTAACTTAGTTCCTCATGGAGGACATATGCTGCAGATTTGGAATACCACTAGAAATAGTGATAGATCAAGGTCCTAGCCTAAAAAATAAGCTATTGAGAGAATTAATAGGGAAACTAGACGTCAAACACATATTTGCTACTCCTTATTACCCTCAATGCAATGGACTAGTGGAAGCATTCAATGGAACGTTATATAAGATTCTCTTTAAGATGGTGGAAGATAATCCTAAATATTGGGACAATTATCTACATCAAGCTTTTTGGGCTTGTAGAACAATGCAGAAGACAAGCACATGATTCACCCCTTTAGTTAGTATATGGTCAAGATGCTTTATTACCTATGAATGTCATGTTGCCTACGATGGAGTTTGTAAGAAAGCATTAGTTAGATCAAGCAGAATTGGGAATTGACAGAGGACTGAACTTACATACCCTACAGATGGATAGGCAACAAGCAATGAACTGTTATGAAAAATAGATTGTGAAGAGAAGGGAATGGTTTAATACACAGTTGAAGAAAAAGAATCTTGTAGAGGGAATGCTAGTTATGAGATATGACAGTAGCTTGGACTCTACTTTTCAAACCAAGTTTCGAGTTAGATGGGAAGGACCTTTCCTCATCAAGTAGAAGTTTAAAAATGACACTTACTTGCTACAAGATTTAGATGGGTTTGTTCACAACAGTAGAATCAATGGGTTTTGTCTAAAGAAATATATATGCAGAATCTTGTAAATAAAGAGGATGTAGATAATGTACATACTACACATACAACAGATTGCTTCCAGTTTACTGTTTGGGGCAGATTCAATTTTTTGAAATTTGGTGTTGATCAGATGGTTATAAATGATGGACATCATATTTGAAGTGTGCTTTGACACCTATTAAAGGTCTCTATCAAGTTTGGTGTTAATTGGAGCAAGAATGTGAGAGTTATGGTCTCTGGAAGGTCGATGTTTGAAGTAGATTGCATGCAGGAATTTATGCAGAGCTATTTCAGGAAAGTAGATCAAGGAATTTGACTCTAAGTTGTTCTGAAGTTTTATATATTGGAAATAGAGCTACAGATTTCCTTTTTAAAGCTTGGCAATCCAAGGTTTGGTTAAAAAGTTATGAGATGTTCTATGTAGTGCTCTATGAAGCAGATTTTCAGGAAAAGGAGTTTGTCTTTGTCAAATGTTTTTGAAGCTTTTAATAAAGGTTTGTTGACACTCTGTGTTCCAAACTAGGGGGTGGCTAATCATGGTGAGTGAAAATGAGCAACCGAGGACATGATGCTCCATGAAGTCAAGTGGGTTAACACATGCAAATATCATTTTTTTTTGTCTTTCTAACACTTACCTGTACGGGAGTCGGGTTGATAAATGGAAATCCCCAAGTGGTACCATGCATGCTTGACACATGGTTGTGATATTTCAATTTTGAGACATGTGCTTCATACAAGAAGAAAAGAAAATGTGTTCTCGTTTCTGATTTTGAGTCATCGAGTGGAATTTTAAGTGGCAAGGGGCATGTTTGCCATCTAGCAATTAAGGGGAAGCAATGGGCAACTTGAAAAATTAAGGGAAAAAGTAAAAACATGAGTAGTTTAAAAAAAAGAGAGAATAGAAGTGTTCGACACAAGACAATCAACGAGAGAGAGAGAGAGAGAGAGAGAGAGAGAGAGAGAGAGAGAGAGAGAGAGAGAGAGAGAGAGAGAGAGAGAGAGAGAGAGAGAGAGAGAGAGAGAGAGAGAGAGAGAGAGAGAGGAAGAATCTTGCAGGCTAAAGAAGGGAGAAATCTGAAGCTCAGAAGAAGAAGAACAAATTGTTAGAAGAAAGAGACCCTGAAGTTGAAGTAATTGGAGTTGTGGAGCATGATGACAAGGCTGCTGAAGTCAACGGATTGATGCGAGTTCTTAGTTTTCAAATGATGGTGATAATAGTCTTTCTTTTGTCTTTTTTTTTTCTACTGCTTTGTGAGGCAGAGAGTTTGCAGATTAGTTATGGTGTATGGATATGAGTGAAAGATAGCAGAGGGTTGTTCTCCTTAATGATGAGAGTGATGTTTGTTAGTTGTTGCATGAGGCTTCTGTCAGCAAACAAGAATAGAAGTAAAGGGCATCTACATCTGAAACTGGGTATGAGGCATGAAATATGTATTATGAGCAAGTGTTGAATGCATGGGTCTGAGTTAGTGGAAAATTGAAAGGATTTGTAGCCAAGAAAATAATGGATCAGAGTTCATAAAGATTGAAGCTCCCACAACTCTTCATCAATGTAAGATATGCTGAGATGTATCTGCTGGTATGCTGAAATGACAATTTAAAGTCAAAGAATGTGTCTTTCCATTTGCAAGTTTGTGCTTTTGTAACATAGTAGTTGTGTTTGTTGTACAGAGCATGCAGAAAAAGGTCATCCAAGAAAACCTTTCCTCAGTTCATGACCCTCTAGCAAGAAAGCGGTGTGTTCTTGATATACCATCTTTTTCATAGTTTGTGACCTTTTGGAGTCTAACTGTGGCCCACACAATGGACATGCATGATAACCTGAGATAACCAAATCTATCCCAACACCCCTATTTAGTCAACACAAACTTGAATGGGATATGTTAGATATCACCAACGAGAATGGAAGTCCACTTACCCGAGCAATCTCTGAATCCTAGAAAGATATGCATGGTTCACATGAGAATGGCTTGTATATTGGCAAACTGTTGACCATCGTACTTACTTATGTCTTCCACAATGACCCCCTCCTTCCACAAAATCTTGAGCTCATCAACTAATGGACGGAGGCAGACATCCATATACTTAACTTTGTAGCACCCAAGAGAATGAGCAAGTTAAGGATCAGGTGTCCTTTCTTTATAGACAGCCATGGTGGGATGTTGTAGAGTGAACAAGGACAATAGGCCACACACTATAAGAAGTTAAGCAAAGGCCATGTTATTAAGCTCGCCATGCTCGATGTACAAAATATGTGATGCATATGCAGTATAAGTGGAAAGTATCGAAGAACTTTGCCCTTGCAAGTCCTGTTGATACATGTGAGCACCACACTTTGGATATGTCTCCATAGTTTCGTAGTCTCCTCGAAAAAGCACACAATTGTAGTCCATGCCAAGCTTTCATAACACCAATCGTGCATCATCACAGGACTTAGGTAATTGTGTTTCCAAGTGGTAATACATTAAACATTAGAAAATTGAAAAAAAATCAAAAGATGGCTTGAAAAAGCACAATAAGTGTTTTTTATAATGGAATCAAAAAAATCAACAGAGCGTAGAATGTACCTGAACAACTTGGTCACACTCACATTGCTCCACTTGTAGTTTGCCTTCACACTTAGGTTGCAAGTAGTGTCTTCAAGCAAGATACTTGGCATCCATCATATAATGGTATGGACGTACCCTCTCTCAGTGGATCACATGACTTCGCATCCATGGGCATCAATGCATTAATCATTGCCTCCATCTAAGACTCCAAGATTGAAGGAAGGTCTGAAAGGCTAACTATTTTCTTTGGCATCGAGGGTGTAGACTGACTCGTGCCTTCCAATCGGTGTATTGGCTCAGGCGTTGCATCCGTCACATGCTCACGAACTCTTCTAACTGGCCGCAATAGGTGCATTCCTTGGGATGAGGCATCACCTTCTTATATAAATTTTACAGGAACGTCTAATGTTTTTGTATATGATATTCAATTACTTTGTGAACATAAAGCATGATGGATGCACACTTTTGTTATCGTTCACTGAAATTTTGAGATCCCATGATCAATTATCTTCGATTGAAACTTATCGAAGCATCGTACGTGTTCTATAGAGAAGTGACACTTTCATCTAGTTAGTTTGCATCGAGAGTAAGGACATGGGATACACTGATTAAGATACACCTCGCAATCTTTGACATCAGTACCATCATCATTCTCCATTTGGTCTAACAACAAACAAGTTTTTGTTTCCCTCATTGATGATGTTCCTTCGTTTTAATCTCTACTTCTCTTTCTCTCCCTTTTCCTTTATTTTTTTGCCTCCCTCCATCTCTCTTCATCCATTCATTTTCTCTCCATGTCCCTCTATCTTTATATATCCCTTTTTATTTCTCTCCCCATCCCTCTTTCTCTCTCTATTTTTCCTTTTTTTAATTTGCCTCCCTTCCTCCATTATTTCTCTTCCCATCTTTCAAATTCTCTCTCTCTCTCTCTTTCTCCTTTTTTATTTACCTCCCTTCATCCTTCTTTGTTTCTCTCTCTTCCGCCCTCTCTCTCAATGTTTCTTTCTCTCCCCCATATTCCCTCCCCACTCTCACTTCTTCTCTCTTTTCCTTTCACTCCCTTCTTTTCTACATGTCTTTCTCTCTTTTCATCTCCAGTCACACTCGACGCATCTCATTACAATCAAAATCAAATATAGAAAATAAAAAACTCATAAAACAAGGCATTGAAATACCCTCTCTTCCCACCCCTATTTGTATCTCTCTTCCCCCTCTCCCTTTATTTTTCTATCATTCCATTCTCTCTAATTCTCTCATTGTTTCCGTTTTTCTCTCTCCCGCTCTCTATTTGTTGTTTTCTCTATCTCTCTTTTTGTCCCTTTTTCTCCCCTTCTCTTACGAACTCTTTTTTTTTTCACTCTCCTCCCTCTCTTTACCTCACCCTTTTA
Organism: Lygodium microphyllum; assembly: GCF_053477565.2. Classification (NCBI taxonomy): domain Eukaryota; kingdom Viridiplantae; phylum Streptophyta; class Polypodiopsida; order Schizaeales; family Lygodiaceae; genus Lygodium; species Lygodium microphyllum. The sequence continues at coordinate 20,505 of NW_028229872.1, read as the reverse complement.
TCCACCTCTTCCTTCACTCTTCATTTCTTTTTCTCTCTCCTCTCTGTTTCTTTCTTTCTCTCTTTCTCTTTCTTTGTTGCCTCTCTCTTTGTTTCTCTCCCCCTATTGTTTCTATCACTCATTCTCCTCTCTCCATCCCTTTCTCTCTCTTTCTCTCTTCCTCTCCTTCTTTGTTATCTTTTCTCTTTCTCTCTCTCATTCTCTCATTCTCTTCCTTCTGTCTTCTCCCTCTCTCCTTTCCTCTCTTTCTCTCTCTCTCTCTCTCTCTCTCTCTCTCTCTCTCTCTCTCTCTCTCAATGCATCCCATTACAAAGAAAAACAAATAAAATAAAAGACAAAAACACAAGAACAAATCAAGAAGAGGCAATGTACCTACCACAAAGGCCCAAGGATGGATTCTTTGCCTCCTCTTCACGATGTCCCTTCTTTGTCCCTTTTCTTTGTGTATGGCGGTGGTGATGGCAGTGACAGTGGTGAGAAGCTCTACTTCTCTCTCTTTCCCTCTTCGTCTCCCTCTCCCTCTGAAATTGATGATCTATCTTTCTCTCTCTTGAAGATGTTTGTGGTAAATGCTGCACTCGAGTTTTTGGTGCTTTTTTTTTCCTCAGGGTGGCATTGTTATTTGCGCCCTATTTGCATCACCAACAGTGCCGCAAATGCAACATTGTTTGTAATGAAAATAGAGACACTAGTAAAATAGTGGTGCTTCTATTTTCCGTCGCAAACGATCGTTGCTATTTACCCATTCCCTTGTAGTGCTAGTGGATTGACAAGAAAACAAGGATGGTTATTAGCACCAAATGGGTTTGGAAGGTAAAGTATAAGGTTAATGTTAGACTAGAAAAGAATAAAGACAAACTATTTGCACATGAATTTTCATAAGTTGAAATGTTTCATATTCAATAATCATTTGCTCCAATTGCCAAAATGACTACTATTCATGTCTCCTCTTAAGAAATGTCACTTTACCAAATGGGTGTTAAATCAGTGCTCTTGAATGGTGACCTCAAGGAGGAGGTATACATGGCTTAGCCACTAGGATTTTAGACCCCCCATTCTGACAACAAAGTTCTAAGCTAAAAAGGGCATTATACGAGTTAGGGAAGACTTAAGTCAGGGTTACTTTTGAAAACATGTCTTTCCTTTTCTCTTTTCAAGCTCTCCTTGAAGCTTTCATTGACTTTACAGCCATGGATCTCTACATTTCTCTTTATTGTTCAACCTTGAGCAATAATGAGATTTGTAGCTATTCTCCTTACTTCTTAAGCTTCACAACAAACATCATTTTAATAGTGTTTCAAGTATCCATATGAGCAACAAGGCTAGCCTATAGGATAGTTTTTAGCTTCGTACGACTCCAATAAACTCCATCTACTCCACCTTCACTTCCTTGGCAAAAGGGTAGTTGAGGAGGATTCCTAGCCTTGTTAGCTTCAAGGTACCACATATGGAGACTTTCAATCATGAATGTAAGATAGACATTCAGCACAGATTGTATTGATTTTCATCATCAATAGATCATTCTCTTGATTCTTGGAGAATCTCTCATGCCTATACTATCCGTTGGCAGGCCTTTGGCAAGAATAGGGTATTCTTGTTAAATCTTCATACTCATTTACCTTGGGAAAACCCTAACTATGGACAAACATGGATAGTGCCATTCTATACAGCAGTAAGACCACACAATAAAGCCTTGATTTGAGTGTTCAACTATTTGAAGAAGCTATATGAAGCAAACATAATGAGTATTTGGTAGGCTTCAAAGGATGTGGCCACTCTTACAATTATTCGATGTGCTAAAAAAGATCTAAGGCTAAAAATTCAGATCCATTGAAGATCAATGGTGAACCAAGTCATTCCTCTATCAAAAGATTTCATTGAAAACCTTCTTGATAAGACCTTTGCGAAGGGCTAGATAGACAAATTGATCGAGATATTGGAGAACTACTTTTAGTTGTAACCCATATTACAATAAAATTGAAGCAAAGATGCGGGAGCATGGCGAGTATTTATGGGTGCATCAATATTCCCGTGAAAAAGCCACTTTCACTTTTTGGGACTAGTTGAGGCCATGGGAACCCAAAAAACCACACATATAGTCACAAAGATTTGTGTCCACATTTACATTTCTGTGAACAAGAACTAAACATTGACATTTAAAACACACATTTTCATGCAAATTACCTTGCATATTAGATGATCCCACAAATGTGCATTTTAACACGACACCAAAAACAAAAATAAAACATACTGCATTATTTTCATTTAGATTTGAATCTTCCTTTTGAGTGAAACATGACGAGAGAAGTGTTGGGATCACTACATAATAGATGAGATACAAGACAAGACCATGAACTCTCATGTGCAAGATGTCATGGTTGAGAGGCTTCATGGAGAGAGAACATTTCACTCCTCACCTCCTATTCTTCTCCACACACATGAAGATGAGTTCCTTTGTTTTATTTCTTCCCTTCCCTCTTCATCTCTCTTCATTGTATTCTTATTTTTCTTCTTCTTGTTTCTCTTATTTGTTAAAGAAGGTAATCCGTATATTTATGAAATGAGGCAAGGCAAGCTTGGCTTCAAACAAGGTGAGTTCATCTTAAGGCATAATCTCTCCTCCTTTTGCTTTAGTCTCTCTATGTTAGATTTATTTTCTTTTTTTCTTATTGTTATACTTAGTTTAATCTATAAATTTGGAATATCATGAGTTTAAAAGAGGTCTTTGCTAGGATCTGGAGCAAGATTTATGTTTCTTACAGCATGAAAAAGCGCATGAAGTTTGTAGAGATGTAGTCAAACACTGATTTTTACGTGTCCATACACACAGTTTTTAGCCTCTATTCTTAAATAGCTCTATGTATAGTGTAGATCATCCTTGGGTAAGAACAACTCTCTATATAATGAGGACGAGGAGATTGTCACAAAGCATGTAAAAGAATGGGTAAGTTGCAAGTAAAACGAGAATGTAAATGTATCATTTAATGCACCATGTCTATGCAAACAAAACTTGTGTAAAGTGTGTTGATATTTTGATTTTTCAAAATTTTAGTTATGCCATTTTCTTTGCGTATATAGGCACACAACGGACAACAACGAGAGAGGATAAAGAAAGAGAATAACGAAGAATAAGGCTTTTTACAATTTTGTATTTGTTTTTTCTTTCTTAAGTATAGAAGACTTTATAATTTTATTTGATCTTAGACTACGGTTTTTAATCAAATTTCTATTTTAATATTAGTATTCTTAATTGCATTTCCTTTTGTTTTGTTTTATAAATGGAGGTACATATGCTCATGTGCATGGTTGTAGAGTATATGCTAAACCATCATCGAGCACTTTAGTCTCCATTCTCACTACTTTGATGTATGGCTATCCCAATATAACGAAGTAACTACATGTATCTTACATAAAACATATTGGTCACTGCAAAATGTTTTGGAGTTATGTTTGCTACAAACCTAGTCACAAGGCTCATTGATCACCTCTTTCCATACCGTTGGATTAGAATTAGCCTAGACCTCATGCAAGACCATCAAATGATGTTTTAAAATAATTGCATAAGTTTCCATGAGATTTTGAACAACTCTCTCAATATCTTTAGATCTTCTCTCCAAAAATGAATACCAAGAGCCAAAAGATCCTCTCTAGTCATCTCATCCTGCTACCACGGTAAATCAGTCCAAGTGAGTGTGTAAGTTTCTATCCATAAATCAATTCAGCTGGCATATAACCTACGGTCAAAGACTATGGGTAGTGCAATCAGCCCATAAGGCATAAGGCAACAATCTAGGCCACTCGTTGACCCATCCATCACATGCTTTGGCCAAGGCTTTCACAATCAGTGGATGGCATCTTTCGCTCTTTCCACTGCCTTCCGAATTATATTCTAAAGTCAAAGCAAGTTTAATGCTAAGGTGAGAAAAAACCTTCCTAGCCTCATCAGCATCGAACTCACCTCTATATGCTGTAATTTTTCCAATGTAACCATACCTGCAAATAACATCCTCAAACAAAAACTTACAGACCACGGAAGGAGTCTTCGTCCTCAATGCTCTTCCTTCGACTTGATTTGTGAGACCCTCTTGTGCCAAAACAATGTAATGCATCTACCACAATTCAACATGCATAGTTATCAAATCAAGAACCCACTTGTAGTGAATACAGAGTGGGTAAGTAGGGTAAAGCTCATCTGTATGCCTCACTGAAGAAAACAATTGACAATCAGTGCATGTCTCAACAAACTATGAGATATCTCTGTAAATTCCTCTCCACCAGTAACACTCTCTAATCTTCTCATTGGTTGCCCAAACAGCTCTATGTCTAGCCCAAAGACTTTCATAAATCTCTTTCATGATTCACACATGTAAAGCTCTATCACATACAACTCTCAATGGCTATCCTACTCACTTTCATGGATGCTTCCAAAGTAGCCCACTCCACAAGAAGAAACCATAAGCTTTTCTCCTAATCTTCTTGAAGTTTGCATCAGTCCATCCATCCTATCTAGACATGGTACTCAAATAACGACCAATCTACAAATACTCTCCTATATACAAAGACTCATCAAAGCTGTTCAAAGCTAACAACACCTAGAAATAATGCCTAGCATTGCAAAACTTTTTAGCAATATTCTATACAATTGACACATTGTTACCAAATTTTCATATTAATTTAATGCAGATGCGATCGTAATTTCGTCTTTGGAGGACGTGTCTCTGTAGTCCGACAAGTGGAAAATCCTAGTTCAAAGGATTTTTGTGCTAGAGGGTGGACTTAGGAAAATACCAAATAGAATTCGATAGTTTTATCTAATCAGAAGGGATTATTTTTGATTAGTGGAACCATGAGTATTTGAGTTAATATAAGCAAGGAGGGGAAACATTTTGATAATGGCAACCTTATAGGAAAAAATGCAAGAGAGGTTAGTCGTATAATGAAAGCGGAAAAGTAGCTAACATTTTAGCCTAACAAAAAAAATATTATGTAAGAGAGGATGCTAGTTGAAAGAGAAGGGGGGGTGTTCTTCTATGTGTTATGGTTCTAAAGGTTAGGAAATGAGTTTTTAAAAAAAACCATAACTAAAAGAAAAAATGTTTCATGTGGATTTGAAGAGGTTATGACCAAGGAGAGGGCGCCCTCATCCTAGGGGGAACATCATAGTGGGAGATAAAGAGAGGGAGAATGGGAAAAGACTAACTGGAAGAGGAAGAGGAAAGGGAGAGGAAGTCCAAAAGCCAATTGGAGAAGAGGAAGGGGAGGAGTTAGTGGAAGTTGAAGAGTCATGAGAAAGAGAGGAGGGGGTACCATCCTATAAAGAGGGAGAGAGAGCAAACTAAAGGGAGAGAAGGGCGCCATCATCAAGAAGGGGACACTATCATCCTGAAGGAAGTGCCACTAATTCAAGCCATCCAAGCAAGAGGATTTGAAGAAACAATTGAAGTTGGAGAGAGCAAGAAGAGAGAACAGCCATTACCATGTCTTTTTCTTCTACCTCCATTTTGGAGCCTTTCTCTTCTCTTCTCTCTTAGTCATCAACATAAAACCATGGAAGCTAAGCTCGTATGTTTGGACTTAATCAAGATTAAGTCTTAAAAGAGTTACAAGTGGCTTTTCCATGGCAACAATGCAATTGACCAATTGATCTCTTGGGAGAGGGAAAATGATGAGCTCACCATTGGGAACGATTGGATAGACTCCCCTTTGCTGGACTACAAAGGACACGGCTCCCAAAGACGCAATTATGAATCTCGTACTTTACGTAAGTGCCTTAACTTGTTTAACATTAAAAAAATAATTTTACATAAATATTTCTTTAGTTTGGAATTTTTATAAAATACCTTTGAATCTCAATTTCAACTCTGGATAGTTTTTAGAATTTATGTAGGTCTAATTTTATTTTAAAAATCAAAATTTTTAAAAATATTTTATATGGCTTAAAAATGATATAGATACATTTTTATGAAATATTTGGTTAAACAATTATGAGATGTGATATTTTTTGATAACTTATGTATTTTTGGAAGTATTTTTAATTTTTTTCTAGAATTTTTGGAAACTGATTACTATATCTTAAAAATCAAAAATAGTTATTTTGGATGAACATTACATGATTTTTTGATAAAAATCATGTTTTTAATTCAACCAAAAATTAGGATCTTCTATAGAAAACCTAAGAATATAGTTTTGGCTGTTTTATGAAAAGTTCTTAGGGTTAGAGAAAAATAAAATTAATTTGTATCTGTTTGTTTGAACATTATTAATATAAAAGATGATGTGTCTAACTTTATGCAAATTAAAAGTGTTGACGAGGTATTAAGTTATATCAACATTAGAAAAATAAAATTTTAAATAAAATTAGAGTTTATGGGATTTAGGGATGTTAGTTGATTTGATAATAAAAGGAATGAGAAAGAACTATAGGGTTTATGCTTTGAAGTTAATTCGCGAAGGGATTAAAATCCTAGGGTTAGTATTTAAGCATCCAGTATAGAAATAGAGATGAAGAGCAAGATTAAGCAAACTTTTTGAGTTTTCGATATTAAATTAGTTGGACTACTACAAACGAGTGTCGTAACTATTGAGGAAGGCTAGTACAAATCATAGAAATTAGTTATCAATATCACCTATTTAGTGCAACAACTCCTAGGAGTTGGCTTGACATCCGGGTTAAAAGTGGCTTGGTCTTTGGGCAGTCAAAAGCAGATACATGACAAGTATGATCAGCATGCATGGCTGAAAGATCGGCCCCATCATCAACATCATCAATGCAAGAAGAATCCATATCATCATACCTCACTCGCGAAAGCATATCGGCTATTGGGTTGTCTTTACCTACTATGTGCCTGAACTCGGGATTCATGGATTTTATGTACCTAATCCACCTAAGCATTTCAATGTCTAGAGTAGAACAACTCGTGATCATACCTAGAAGAGGCAGACAATCAGTCTCGACCACCACAACAACACCAATGAAGTATTGTCTATCATTCTTGAGAGGCGTGACAACTCGTAAGAGCTCCCTCTTAATCTGTGGATACCTGTGCTATTGCTCATTTAGGACTTTTGCCCCAAACCAAATAGCATACATATTCCCATCTACATCATCTTGGCCAACAGCCCATCCAATGCCAATAGGACTAGTATCAATAGTGAATACAATAGGTCTTCCACACTCATAATCTATTTTTCGAAGAATCGGAGCAGCTCTCAACAATCTCTTCAACTTCTACATAGCTCTAGTGTGTCTCATGTCCCAAGAAAACTGTTGCCATTTCCTTAAGAGCTAGTAGAGATCATCTACAATATGAGCAAAATAAGGAATCCAAATAAGATAAAATATACAAGCTCCAAGAAACCTGTGAACCTCCAAAGTAGAAGAGAAAGTCTCCGCAATCTTCTCTATGGCATCAGCCTTCGTAGAAGAAGGCCTCCTACCATAATAACCACACATATGTCGTCCAAAAATCAAAACCTCTTTAGCACCAAAAATAGACTTCAGCCCCAACAAGGTCAAATTCACTTCCTCTATCCTGCAAAGAATCCTCTCAACATCTCTTATATGCGCGATCACAAAGTACCTACATCCATGATCATCTAAAGTCTCATCCTTTTCTTTCTCCAAACAACCCTTCATAAGAAAATAATCAATGAAAGGCATGGTAAGTTCTGAAATAAAATCCGGTAAGATCTTATTCATTCCATTCATCATATGAGTAACCGAATTAGTAGCTCCCTGTTGCGGAAGCGTACACATCCACACAAGGCCTAAAGGTATCTTCATCGTAGTCGAATCTCTGCTCTCAAGAGCAAGTTGAAATTGGTCATGGCTAGAATAGAGATCGCCAAGAGAATAGATAGTACATCTAGCAAAAGCCTCTGCAAACTCATCCACAATAGCTCCTGCACCAAAATTCCATATAGTGACCCTCTTCACCGGCCGTAGGTCCTGAATGAATCTGAGTGTCCCATTCTTCTTGGGAACTCTGAACATCTATTAGAATGCGGAGCTGAAGATGGTTCTAGAATCCCCATCCTAATCCACTCATTCAAAAGCTCCACCAATTTAGGCAAGTGATCCCTAGGCATAAGAATAGGCCGTAGATTCCAAGGGACATGCAGAATGATAAAAATGGCATCACAACCCTAGGATCAAGCATCCAATCTCATGTTGTGGAAAAAAGCAAAGGCTCTCCCATGTCTGCTCAACATCTCCTCAAAACATCTCACCTCTGCTGAAAGCAAAAAATCTTCAGTCCCAATCTTCATCTCTTTCAGTGTCTTAACTGAAAACCTATGTCCAAAACTTGCAAGATCTCATAAAGGAGGATGCATAGCTGCTCTCCTAATCATCTCATCATTGTTCAAAGGTAGTAGTCCTGCAACTAGTCTAACCTTCTTGTCAAGTATCTTATATTTTGTCTGTACTCTGGCTTCTTTGCTACGTGCCAGAAGCATTGACTTAGAAATTGTATTTGATAGCGCGTCTATACTGCATCTCAGATGCGGATATACAGGCGCTCTGACCATCACAGGGTTGACTTTAGGGATGCATCTGAGAGCGCGTCTATCCTGCATTTTAGATGCAGTTATACACGCGCCAGCCAGCTCTGATAAAAAATAATTTTTTATTTTTGAAATTGTACGAATTTGTCTTTTTCCTGTGTTTTTTTTGCAGATGTCACATCCTGGTTCATCTAGCAATGGCCCGGATTTGGATCGCATGAATGATACATTGGGCTTGTTCGGCAGAGGGGTCAATGCATTTTTTGGAGGTTTTCCTAGTAGGGAAGACTTCATGGGAGAGATGACCAGACGCCTTGGCCACTCTCCCACAGTAGATGAGGTGTTCATCGTCATGTCTGGAATGCCTCTAACGTCTTTGCTTGGCACTACTTCCCAAACTCCAATTGCAGGTACTCCACGTGCAGCACATGTACATGCATCGGCTAAAGCACAAGCGTCAGCCGACGCATGTGCATCTGCAGAAGTACGTGCATCCAGCGAGGCAGAGGGTAGTCAACAGAGAGGGAGGAGGGAGAGTCAAGGGGAAGGACAAGGCTTGTGTGGGGGTTGCCTAGGAGGTGGTGAGCGATCACCCTCACCAAAAGATCACGTAGAGGAGCCTGCACACTAGTACTATAGAGTTACAGATACTGATGGCATCTTCCATGATGATGAAGGAAGGGATGTAATGGCGTACATGAGGAGCATCGTGCATGCGACGTATAAAGATTGTTTCGTTTACTTCATGTAACGTGTCCACTAATATCATCTAGGACACGTCTTAGGAGTCTATCGGAAAGGATGTCTAGAAAGCTCCGCCCGGCACTCCTATGGAATGTTACGGGTTTTGCGATCTAGGGCTTCCCGCGTCTGCCACGTAGCGGAAGTATTCTGGCCGTTCCCACTTAGGATCGACCGGAATTAGAGTTTTCCTGATTAGTCATTACCTAACAGCAACTAGCATCGGACCCAAGCGAACTACTTTACGCAGAAACGCCAAGACCGAAGCGGATTCACGCTGCACTTGGTTCAAGGAGAATGGGAAACGAGAGGGATGCAAAGCTCAACCTCTCTGCCATAAGGCATAGTCCCATTCCGTTCCCCTAAAACAGCGTAATTTGGGTAAGACAGAACTCTAGGTCAACGTTTTCGTTGTTCGTGTCCCTTGACAGTCATGCCGCTGTTCTTCGAGATTTGAGAAAAGTTCCCGACCAACCGGGACCACCCAACTGTAGGACGGACCCATGGCCCATCCTTCGCACTTTCCTCGGTTTGTTTTAGTTAGGTGATTATCTAACACGTTAGTTGGACATGTAACAATCAGCTTCTTTAATTAAACCGTTAAGCACTGGTTCCTTCACATAATCTTATCACGTGACATAGAAAAACAATAGCAAACAAGTTCTTTATTAACATATCATCATATTTATCTTTGAAATATAAGGATTTTCACCCGTAGGCTTGTCCATAATCTGCCCGAAGGCTATCTAGTAATCCACAGGGATTACTATTCCAAGCTTCCGCCCGTAGACTAGTATGCGAGCCTCGAGATCCAATCTTGAGTCATGTTAGCCTCTTGTGCAGGACCCGGAAGGCGAGGGATTTACGGCCAGAGTCCCCCCTGGCACCCAAGCGCCCTCCTGCTCCAAGTAGAGCTCAACGGAGAGACCTCTCGCGGCGGGTTCGTTCCACGTTCCCGGCGCGGTCAACCACCACCTTGGTTAGGGTCAGGCAGGCAGTCGGGGGTAATTGAAACTGTCTCTCCCTTCAGGTCTTCAACCTGAAGTATAGATATTCATTTAATTTGTAATTCATAAATCAAACAGTGCTCTAAAATCTCTAGCAAGCACAAACATTTCCATTAACCAATCTTATTGTTGGCAAACTACTAAGGAATGATTCTTTCCTTTTGAATGCATCAGCACTCATTCCAGGGTGTCTTGCAACTTGGCAAGTTCCCTTATATTCTGGGTTCGGGCATACCCTATTAACCCAATTACTTGGTCAACCCTAAAGTTCATTGGATACTTTAGTTTCTAGTTTTTTTTAACATTCCTTACTTAGAAGGATATCAAAGAATACATCCTTTTGCAATATAACTTGCATAAGGATCCGCCATCCTTGTTGAGGGTATTTAACCTTTCTTCTTGTGAATCAATCACAAGACCATATGACTTCGTACTTGCTGTGCAAGTCCTGCGTCGTAATATGCGATGAAACAATCCGTTTCAGTTTCTTTAAGCTGACGTTTGTCAAACCTAGGGTCTCCTTTTATTATTTTCTTTAAGAACCCCAGGGACAAACCCTAGTTCTTTTACGTTTATGATTTATTGACCCTACAATCAGGGAAGGTGGGCAAGTATTTAAGGTATAAATGTTTCTTGGATTTTAAAACATTCCAATGCATATTTCGCAGCATAGGTATTTCTAAGTTTATATTAATTCGGTTAACTTTTAGAAGGTAATATCGAGATCACCTCGGTACGATTTGTAATCTAGGTAACAATTGATTTTTCAGTCCTAAACTTTATTGCTTTGAGGTTAGGTAAATTCAATTAATCTACCTTTTTTGCCTTGCGAACAAAACTCATGCCAAATAAACAATCTTTTCCTTGCTAAGATATGTAGTTAGCAATGATAACTTCCTAGAGTTTAAGCAATGTAAGAAACCTTTCATGAATTTCACATTCTATGATGATTCGTTGTAAAAAGAATAGGGGTTAATGGTGCAAGATGCAGTTTTTATTCCTTCAAGATTTAACTGGAATATACTACTTTAGTGGGTAAAATAATCTTGCTCATAATTCGTTTCAGTGCATAAGGCTATTTGAAGGAAAACTATGTTTTATACTTTATCCATTTTGCATGTTCAACTAAACTAAATTCCTTCATCGTAAATAACTAGGACAAAATATATCTTATCCCTAACAATTCATCTTGCATGATTGAATTAAAACTGATATGAAACCAAGAAGGAAAAACCTGGTTTTGGGGTGAGATATCCACATGGATACCGGGAGATGACCCTCCCGCAGCTACTCCTTGGACTTTCTTAGGCAGCATCGCAGTTGTAATCCTTCGTACGTGAAGGCAGCTTTACACTCCTTTTCGGAATTCCACCGTCGCTTCAATACTCTTCTTCTCTCTTTCGAGGCAAGAAGCCGTTAAGGGATTGACCACGAGAAAGGGGTAACAAGACCTTTAAGGTCTTAGCTTCTTCGGAGAGGGAAAGGTTTATAAAGCCTAAAAGAAAAAGGCCCTATAGGGATTTATACGCGGTGAAAATGGTGTGTGTGAGTGTGGTTTCAAAAAACATATGAAGGGCCTTGGGAGATCTTTGGGCTTGGGAGTAAAAGGTATAGGAAGGGGGATTCTTAGAGAGGTTTTAGGACACGGAGTAGTAAAGGCTTTAGGGATTTAAACCCGGGGTGAAAGGGAAAGGTGAAGGGTGAAGGTTTATAGCACGGGCATGCAGGGCGATCCAAGCGGCCAAGGATACAGGACATCCAAGCGGCCAAGGATAGACATGGATGATCAAATAAGGTCAATAAGACAGGGCATCCAAGCGGCTCCTCTATCCCTTCCAGCACGATGCGCCGCTGCGAGGGGGAAAAAAATAAATAAATATTTGATATATATTACATTCTCTCCCCCTTAGAGGAATCGAGATGTCCTCATCTCGAGATAAACTGGGGATATTGATGGTTGAGAGTGCCTTCATCTACCCAAGTGGCATCCTCTTTGGGATAATCTTTCCACTGGACGAGGCATTCTCTCAAGGTTCTGGATGTTAACTGTCTCTCCCTAACATCTAAGATCCTATCCGGCCTTAGTTTAAGGACTCCTTGACTAGGCATTACAATTTGTTGGTCATCAAGTACATGGTTAGGGTTGGGTACATATTTTTTCAATAGGCTGATATGGAATACATTGTGAACCTTTAGGTTCATAGGGAGTTGCAATCTATAAGCATTGGGTCCTAGGCATTTGAGGATTTTGTACGGCCCATAATACCTTGGACTTAGCTTCTTGCAATCTCCTAGGGATAGAGAACTCTTTTTAGGGCATACGCAAATGAAGACCATGTCTCCTTCTTCGAAGACTCTTTCTTGACGCTTCAAATCCGCGTATGCCTTCTGTCTATCCTTGGCCGCTTGGATGTCCTGTCTTATTGACCTTATTTGATCATCCACGTCTTCCAACATCTGCCTTGATGCTTCAACCCTTAGGGTTGGATCAGAGAAGTTTAGGGGACTTCGACAGTCCTGACCATACAATGCTTGGAATGGGGTCATCTGAATGCTTTGCTGGTAAGAAGCATTGTAAGCAAATTCAACCAATGGCAAGTATTGAATCCACCTCTTCGGCTCTCGACAGCAGTATGCCCTAAGCATATCCTCGATGACTTGATTTACTCACTCTGTTTGGCCATCCGTTTGGGGGTGGTAGGCGGTGCTAAAACAGAGTTGAGTCCCAATAGCTTCAAAGATAGCTCTCTAGAAGTGTGATGTGAAGAGAGAATCACGGTCACTAATGATTCTTCTGGGTAAACCATGTAGCTTGAATATCTCCTTGATAAACAATCTTGCAATGTCGGATGCTTTATAGTTTGTCTTTACTGGAGTAAGGTGTGCAACTTTAGTAAGCATGTCAACTACAACCATGATGGAGTTGTATCCTCCCTGGATTTGGGTTAAGCCTACAACAAAATCCATACTGATGAATTCCCATTTCATTTGGGGGATGTCAAGCGGTTGCAGTTTCCCTGGCATCATAACATGTTCGGCTTTGATATGTTGGCAAGACAAACACTCAGTGACATATTTGAGAACGTCACCTTTGAGCTTCTCCCAATGGTAGGTCTTCCTAACTGCATTAAGAGTCTTAGCATAGCCAATATGTCCTGCGAAAGGGGGATCATGAGCTTCCCACATTATCTTCCGCTTAAGTGACTGGCTTGCTGGTATACACAGCCTTGTTTTGTAGTAGACAAGTCCATTATCAATGGAAAATTCCTGATACTTAGCTTGCAACTTTTGATTCTGCTCCTTGGTAGAGATCTCCTTTATCATTGTTTGGTAGGCCAAATCATGGCATGCTTCCTCTCTAGCTAACTCAAGTATAGGGTTGTTTGGCATAGATACTTTTGTAGCTAGAGATCTGGCCGTTGATGGATTCTGCAAGATTAGGTAATTTAGGAATGCCTTGCGACTAAGTGCATCGGCAACTACATTCTCTTTCCCTGGTCGGTACTTGATTTCAAAATCATATTCCTCCAACACTTCAATCCACCGACGTTGCCTCATGTTGAGCTCGTTCTGGGTAAAGTTCCATTTGAAACTCTTATGGTCGGTTACTAGAGTAAACTTGTTACCCAACAGGTAGTGTCTCCAAAGCTTTAGAGCATGGATGACAGCTAGTAATTCCAGATCATGCGTAGCATAATTCTTTTCATGGTTCTTCAGTTTCCTTGAAGAGTATGCTACTGGATGACCTTCCTGCATAAGTACACACCCCAAGGCAAGAATGCTAGCATCAGTTACTACCTCGAACTCCTTATTGAGGTTTGCAAGTTTTAGAATAGGTGCTGATACCAAACTTTTCTTCAATCTATCGAAGCTATTTTGTTCGGGAGTTGACCATGTAATGGAAGTCTGTTTCTTTAATAAATCCGTCAGAGGTGTTGCAAACAAAGCATAGTTTTTGATGAAGACCCTATACCATCCCGTCAATCCAAGAAAGCTGCGTATTTCTTTGACAGATACTGGTGTTGGCCATTCAAGTACATCCCTGACCTTGGCTGTGTCCACACTGATATTCCTTCTGATGATACTATGAATCCCAAATATTCAATCTGATGCTTGAAGAATGCACACTTCTTCATTTTAGCATATAGTTTATGTGACCTCATTGTCTCAAGGACAATCCAAAGTTGAGGTTCATGATCTTCTTCCTGTTTAGAATAGACTAAAGTGTCATCGAAGAATACAAGCACGAAATCATCAAGATATGACCTAAAGATATCCTGCATTAATCTATTGAAGGTGGCAGGTGCATTCGTAAGCCCGAATGACATAACTAGGAGCTTAAAGTGCCCATATCTTGTATTGAAGGCCGTCTTTGGGATATCTTCTTCCTTGATCCTTATCTTATAGTAACCTGACCTGAGATCAATCTTGGAGAAGATCTTTGCACCCTGAAGACGATCAAGAAGCTCATCTATTCTAGGAATAGGATACTTGTTCTTGACTGTTGATTGATTCAACCCCCGGTAATCAATACATAGTCGAAGTGTCCCATCTTTCTTTTTCTGGAATAGTACTGGAGCTCCCCATGGTGAATTGCTAGGCCGGATGTAGCCCTGATCTAACAGTTGCTTGAGTTGTTCCTTCAGCTCAATTGCTTCTGGTATGGACATTCTATAAGGTCTCTTGGCAATTGGCGCAGCTCCAGGTACTAACCTAATCTCATGATCTACTTCTCTTTGAGGCGGAAGTTCGGTCAACTCTTCAGGGAATACGTCAGCATATTCCTTTAGCCAAGAAGGTCCTTCATGAGACTCTTGCTTTTGATCTAACTTGTTGAGTTTGATCAAGTAAACAGGTAATCCTTTTCTGACTCCTTTTATGATCCGAGATACTTTGGCCAATTGGCACATCTAGGAGGAGGTGGATATCATGTTGCTATGCAGTCATAGTGTGAAAAAATCTAGAGTACATCGTCATTCGGATTTCTTATTGATCTAGAGAGTCAATGCCATATTAGTCATTAATGTCAGTGTCCGTAGTATGGATGGCTCAAAAATACCAAATTTTTGAACAAGTTTAGCCAATTTTGGATATTTTAGATATTATCTCTTGTAAATATCCAAAAACTGTAGAAAACTTCTAGCATAGGATGACATGTTAAAAAAAAGCAAGTGGCTTTCAGGCATTTTTGGGGGATTTTATACAAAAAGAAGGATTCACAAAATTGCGCAATGCATGTATGAACACCACTCCAAGAACTGGGAGAAGAAGGAGCGATTTGGGAGAATTCTGGCTAGGTGTCCTAGTATTTTACCCCCTTTCAGAACCAAGGAAGCATCGGATTGGTGGTTTGAGCAACAGAGAGGAAGCTATTTTTTAAATGCACGTTTTTGGTCTACAAGAGATTTACCTTCTCATGATGCAAAAATAAATTAACAAACTTCACGTCTACGATTATTCTTCTACATCTTCTATTTCTTTAAACCCCTTCTCTTTCGTCTACTCCTCTCCCTGAATCTCCCTTCACCCTACTGTCTCTTACCCCTGTGGTAGACTTTCGACCCCAAACGCTCCGACAACGTATGGTGGCGGTGGTAGTGGTGAGAGGCTCTCCTTCTCTCTCTTTCCCTCTTCCTCTCCCTTGCCCTCTCAAGGCGACGATCTCTCACTCTCTCTTTCAATCTCTCATGAAAATGTTTGTGGAAAACACCACGCTTGGGTTTTTGGCACTTTTTTTTCTCAGAGTGGAATTGATATTAGCATCGCTATTTTGCATCGATAACATCATCGTTATTTGTGTTCCTAATAGTGTTGCAAATGCAACACTGTTAGTGACACCACTATTTTCCGTCACAAACGATCGTCCCTATTTTCCCATTCCCTTGTAGTGCTAGTGGATTGGCAATAAAATAAGGATGGTTATTAGCAGCAAATGGGTTTGGAAGGTAAAGCATAAGGCTAATGGTAGACTAGAAAAGTATAAAGACAAATGATTTGCACATGAATTTTCATAGGTTGAAAGATTTCATTTTTAATAACCATTTGCTCCAACTACCAAAACCACTACTATTTGCATAGAACTTGGAGTGTCCCCTCACAAGAAATGTCTCTTTACTAAATGGATGTAAAATCAGTGCTCTTGAATGGTGACCTCAAGGAGGAGGTGTACATGGCTTAGCCACTAGGGTTTCAAACCCCCCATTCTGACAACACAGTTATAAGCTAAAAAAGGCATTATATGAGTTAGAAAAGACTTAAGTCAGGGTTACTTTTGAAAACATGTCTTTCTCCTTTCCTCTTTTCAAGCTCTCCTTGAAGCTTTCATGGCGTTTACATCCATGGATCTCTACACTTCTTTTTATTGTTCAACCTTGAGCAATAATGAGCTTCCTAGTTATTCTTCTTACTTCTTAAGCTTCACAACAAACATCATTTTAATAGCGTTTCAAGCATCCATATGAGCAACCAGGCTAGCCTATAGGGTAGTTTTAGCTTCATACAACTCCAATAAACTCCTACTCCTTGACCTTCACTTCCTTGGCAAAACATGATAGCCCTATTTTGAGTTGGTATGACAAAGTTATAGTCAAATCGAATTGTAGCCAAGTGCATAAGAATAGGAATTCAAGAAAAGCACTAAGGCAAACATGTAGAAGATTGACAAATGCTTGTGGATGCATGTATGCTATCGATCTTGTGTAAATTGAGGACTATAATACTCTTGTGGGAATCACTATATTAAACCCTCGATATCACATGTGTTCAAATGGTATTAGAAAATACCATTTCCTTATATACTCTAAGGTCATAGAATGACCTGTTTCCTTTAGAAACTCACGGATTTTTGCCAAATTGTAATTTAGAAACCCATTTTGTAAATGTAATCATACCAATTTTACTAAATAAAATTACCCTTCTATTGATCGTGTGTGGTACACTTACAGCTTTTGTTGTGGTGACTCTCACAAGATAATACTATTATTGTACAAGTATTTAGAGGGTGGAAGTGGTTATGGGTGTGTTTCATACATATACATGCTATTTTAGTAGAGGAAAATACATTTTTTGGACACAAAGATCATTGTATTGTGTAGCAGAGTTTGTTGGATTGAATAGAGTCCAAGCTATTGACATGAAAAAAGATTTTTTTGAACATATATATCGTTCAAAACCTAAGAGAAATTTTATAGATGTACAAAGTCTTCAAGATTAATACAAGTTTGCAATTGTTTGTTCCTTGAAATCTATACAATATTATGTATTCTTAATTCCATAGTTTCTTTCTTCCATCTGCCTTATCTATTTTCTTGAATCCCAATGGTTTTAGGCTTAACATTTTTACCCCCTCAACAATGTAGCATACACACATAACTAGGGTAAACCATGCTCTCTTAACCTTATGACTACTCCATATACACTTCTTCTTGCAACTCATTATATAACAATGCATTCTTTACATCTATTTGATACAAGATCCAATTTTCTGTTATAGTTAGTGCAACGAGAGCTCTAATAGCTTCAACTTTGCTAGTAGAGCAAATGTCTCATCATAATCAATTCTATAAGTCTATGTAGAATCTTTGGTAAGTATTATTGCTTTATACCTACACACACTTCCATTTGCATTATGTTTTACTTTCTAAACCCATTTTCAATGCATAGATACATACGGCCATATTGGTGCATCTAGTTTGCCAATTAACTAAGCATTAGTAGACTTATGTCCAAAATCATAATTATGCCACATTGTGTAAGCACGATATTTTAAATCCAATTTAAATGTGCTTAGCCTATAATTTTTATGGTACTATGAATATTCCTTTTAATACATTTTAGTTGTAATCTTCATGCACTTCCTTCTATATTAACTTTAAAAGTGCTCTCTGTACAAGAAAGATAAAACTACGTAACTACTGCTACTTGTAGAATTGTGGCTAGAGCCACAAGCCTACAACGAACAGCTTCCCGGTTTTGTTTCCTTCCCTTTTTGCATACCCTTAGGCATCAATTTTACAAATTTCCTCCAATATTAAGAAAAGAGTACACACATTAATATAGATTTAGACAATTAAATGTAAAGAACACAAATGAATAAAAGTGGCTTGTACTACTTAAAACGTACAAAAGATAATGTTTACATGATTTTTAGCTATTTATTATGGCTTTAAGTATATAGTATGCTACTTAGATTGGAGAGTACAAGATGTACAACCTAAGATAGTATGTATCATCTACCATCCTTCTTCCGAGTCTTCCACTTCAATGACTCGTATCTACACAAATGAGATATCTTGCATATTAGCTATACATAAATGAACACAATGCAATAAATAAGTACACTATCTCAAATATTTAAAAAATGCAATTAAAAATCAAATTATACTAGAACTAAGAGTACTCTTCTATACATGGATGTGAAATACAAACTATGCTCTTGAGTTGCATAGATCTTCAAGATCAAGGTCACTTAGTGTAGGGCTAAACTCTTTCAAAATTTCCACTAGTTTAGGCTCTAAGGGAAGTGGCTAGTCATTGATATTCTTTTGTATCTTCATATCCAAGAAAGGGGCTAAGGACTTAAGAATGTAATTTATTATAGAAAGTGAGACCTACCACCACCATTGGCTTAAACCCACCCAATGATAGGCCCCAAAAAATTAAAGCATGCTTGATTCTCCATTAGTATTTGCAAGAATCTAAAGGTGTGTCAAATCAACTTTCCAACCCATTAATAGAACCAATGTACACTATCCTCTTATCTAGGTCAAGCTTCCAAGTGTACCGCAAGCTAGAAATATAAGGAGACAGAAATCATATGGAAGAGAATCCCATAAACTTTTGACCTTCACCTTCTCCATATCACAATAGATCTCATAATAAATAGGTACACCTAGAACCATTGCCACAAGTGTGTCCTAGAACTAATTGTAGATACTAAGAACATAGTAATATCCTAGAGGGAGAAAAAAGTCAATTAGCCAAGTTCTACCTCACAAGACTAAAGTGAGCAGTTAGTGATGCTTAGGATTCCCAACAAGGATATGACAAAGGAAAATACACATGAACAAGAAAAAAAACCAAACCAAGTCAAATCTTGAGCATGTATACTCAAAAATTGTTTGCAATAAGGATTGTTTGCTTCCATACATTGAAAAGGCCATTACAAGAATGTCTCTAAATAAGAATTGTTTACTTCCATACATTGAAAAGGCCATTACAAAAATTGTTTGCAATAAGAATTGTTTGCTTCCATACATTGAAAAGGTCATTGCAAGAATGTCTCAAAATAAGCATAGAAACCACTTAGGTTTGATATCCTTCCTAGGATTGATGTCTTTTAGAGAGCCTTTTATCAAGTGGATTACCTTGCTCATTAACCAAGAATATATTACTAGCCTAGGGATATTACAACCATCCTCATTTGTTGAGAGAAACCATGCATTCCATTAATTGAGTACCCTCAAAGTATAAAAACGAATATTACTTTGAGGGGTTGTACCTCTTGCCAATATATTCTTTAAAAATAAAGTTACTATACCATTGTGCTGTGTGAATGCCCTATATTGGCTCTATTGTAGCATTGAGAAGATCATACACTAGCTCATGATAACACTTAGTAGTTTAGGTGATTGAACCTTAGGACACTTAGGGACGAACTTAACTTGCGTGACCATGAGATATTACAACACTTACCTTAGGATTGGGTTAACTATGTTCGCATGTAGGTGCTGCATTATTAATGAGATTTTAAGAACAACCAATAGCAAAAAGAGCATAGTTTTGATACCATATTGCATTCTTTGTGCATCACACTTTTTGATGGAAAAGTAAAGCCTAGTTGCACACAATGATCACCTTGAGCATGCTTCCTTACAAAATGTCTGCAATTAGAAATAAAGCCTAATTCTACATAAGAATCATGCTTGCACTAATTCATGTTGCTAAGGAAATAGGTTTTTTTGATTCTTAAACTATTAATTAAGAATCTAACTCATACTAGAGACTGGAAAAGACAAGGTCATGTTATAAGCTAGTTATTGCAGACCTTTGATAACATTTGAAACAAGAGCAACAATAACAATAGTTGGACTTTATTGTATAGCATGAATGTGTTGTAACAAAAGTATTGTAGGCTATGGAAAGACATGTTTGATAGTCTAAATATTTCCAACTAACTAAATATATATGATGAGAAGATGGATTTGTTACAATATCAAGCTCCTATTACTCTTCTGTTAGTCTATCTTTATGT
>NW_028229871.1:0-55806 GCF_053477565.2 Lygodium microphyllum | reverse complement strand
GATGAGATAGATAGATAGATAGAAACCTGCACAAAAAAAAAAAAAAAAAAAAAAAAAAAAACGAAAAAAAAAAAAAATTTTTTTTTTTTTTTTTTTTTTTTTTTTTTTTTTTTTTTTTTTTTTTTTTTTTCTTTTTTTTTTTTTTTTTTTTTTTTTTTTTCTTTTCCTTTTCCTCCCTCCCTTCCTGGTTGGGTGGGTCTGTCCTGTACTGGGTGGGCTGTGGGGCTCACCTTGGCAAGTGTTGGGAAGGGGTGCTGTAGGTAATACTTAAGGGTATCTACACATGTGTATATGATGGTGAGTAAGTCTAGTGGTATATGTTTTTAATGTGTAACATATAGAGAGAGCAAACTCACTCTGAATGTTTACTGGAAGGTTGGATACGTGCCACACACCCCTTTCTACTACAGAGACATGAGTATGTTGTAGCCACATTGAGGCTTGCAAGGAGGCTATCTCATTAGGCCCGGACGTTGGTATTATTGATGTGGTCCCCATGCTACATCGGATTCCATGAGCGCTACATTGACATGCCTTACCACTTGATTCGAGATGTCATTGAGGACAAGCCAATTGACCTTGTCAAATCTCAATTGACCAAAATCCTGCACATCTGCTACTAAAAGTCTCTCAGTGGAGTGTTTTGCCTTCCTTAGGAACTTGATGGGCATTGGGTGAGATGACATATTTCCTCATCATGTTATACTTTATGTACATTTGTACTTTGCTACTTTTTTCTTGTTCTCTCCTCACTAGGGATACATTTGTCTTTAAGTGGGAGGTTGTTGGGAGTGAATGCACCTGTGCCTAATTACTTGTGTATTCATTACACTAGCAGTATCCACACACATGTACAAAAGTTTTTCACCTAGCCCGACTACCTCTATGTCTCATATGTTGTGATAACAAATATATTTTTATTTAATAGCCATGTCAAACATAAAGATTTCTAATGACTATAATACTTAAACTTTCATTTATAATTGTTTCTTAATTCATTAAAGCGTACAAAAATCCAAGAAGCTCAATCAAGAAACATATTCTTTATGTTTCAAAAATTTTTAATATTTTCTTAAGAACGTCAAGTAAAATTTCATTAGTAGAAACTGTTATTTTAGTAAAAATAACTAGTTTCTACAATTTTAAGTAGAGTAAGACTTCTTTATAAAATCTCAAAAAATTTCCACATACTTCTCCTAATATGAAATTTATAGAAATGTATCATATTTAGTAAATATTGAGTGTGCTTTTTAAAAAAACTTTATAAAGCTAGTTTTTAATTGTCTTTCAAGCATTTTTATACATTTTTTAACAAGTTGAAAAATTAAATATTAAAAGATAACAAATACTCAAAACCTATTAGAGTGGAAAAATACAGCCGTAGTAAATTGCGGAAAAATTGTAAACTGAGAAAATTTATTCATACATAGTGATAATACTTGATACATAAGTTGAAGCGCTGGTACTGGAAATGTCCGAGTAAATGAAGCCATCGAAATTGTGTCGATGGAATGGCTAAGCTGAAGATTTCGAGAAGAATTATCTTCATATCTCCCTCATTTATCTGATCAATAGATCCCCACCCCTCTAATTATATGAAGATAATTCTACTCATAAAGTAGGCGACTCCTACTCAATAGGGAATATATCATTGGTTCCATAAATCAAATTAAACGGTGTACTTTATACCATTGTTTTGTAGGTGGTTATGTAGTCCCAAAGTGCCTCATAAAGACACTCATCCTACTCTCACCTAATGAGAAGCGATGGTTTTAGTTAAAATACCACAAATAATTTGATTAATCACTTCTACTTGGCCATTCACTCTAACATAATAATGTGTTGATTTGCAATGCTTAAACTTATATAATTCTATTAACTTCCTAATCAAACCATTTAAGAAATGGGAATCTCCATTATTTACTAATTCCAGTGTGGGCAATCAAAATGTGTAATAATATTTTCGTACATAAACTTAGCCACCTCAATGCCTATATTTGTCTTAAGCACTTTTGCTTTCACCTTCTTATTGATATATTTAATGCATACAAAAATATATCAAATAGATTTGTATTGTAGGCAAATCAATTGGACCCGCAAAGTCAATTTTTCATTTCTCAAGAGTTGCTAATGTCAATATGGTTTTCAAAGGTGTTATAAAACTTTTAGAAGGTCAACCATTCCTTTGACATGTATCACATTTATTGCAATAATAAGCATCTTTGAATAAGGTAGGCAACTAATAATTAGCTAGTAGAACATTCCTTACTATTAATTCAAAGGCAAAATGGCTACCACAAGACTCGTCATGAAATGCTTTGACAATTACAAGAACTTCATCTTTCCTTACATGTCGGCAATTAATACCTCAATAACCCCTTAATAATTCATAGAAGCATGCTTGCATTAACATTTATCATCATCGTTGTTTATCAGCACCAAGTGGATATCAAGTTGTGCTAAGCAAATAAGTCATTTAGGCATACCACAAACTTGCATCACCATAGTAAAAAGTGATGCATTAGGCAAATCATCCTTCGTGCCTTCTTTCTTTTTCAATATTAATAATTGTGAAAGATGATTTGGTAAAACACGAGCTCTTCTAGGATAAGTAACTATTTGAAAATCAAACTCTTGAAACAATAACATCCAAATAATTACTCACTCAAAAAGTTTTGATTTATTAAGCAAATACTTTAACACTTCATGATCAACATAGATAATAAATATATTCTCCAATAAATAATGGCCAAATTTCTCTACCGCTAATACCATTAATAAATATTCTTTTTGAGTGGCAGTATTATTTCATTGTACATCATGTAGGTTCCAATTTGCATGATCAATTATGATCCATCTTATTTTCATCTACTTGACATAAGCCAACTCCCACCGTGTACATAGATGCATCTACATGAATGTGAAATTCCTTTAGCCAATTTGGGGGTGCTAATACTAGTCCTTCAATTAACTTTTGCTTAAGAAATTGAAACCCTACCTAATAGGCATCATCCCAATTAGAAAGAGTATTCTTCCATAATAAGTTTGTTAGAAAGTTAAGGTGATTTGTTAGAAAGAGTTATTTAAGATTTGTTGGTGGTGGAAGGGCAAAAACCTTGGCAATTTTAGTAGAATCCATGGTGATACCTTCCTTAGAAACAATATGCCTCGACATAATTCCTGTTGGAAATCCAAAAACATATTTACCAGGATTTAGTGAGATATCGACTTCATCACTGCATTCAAATATTTATGAAAATACCTAAGGTAGTACTTTTGTTGTCCAATAGATGTGAAAATCATCTAGAAAGACTTCCATCTATTGATGAAGAAAATCTTAATACAGGGTGATCATAACCCTCTCAAACGTTGTGAGTATGTTGTACAAACCAAAAGACATTGTTTTTAGCGAATGTGTCCCATTTAGTAGTAAAAGTAGTTTTAGATTGTCCTTTGGGATGAATCAACACTTGATTATAGCCACTAAACCCATCCATAAAAGAACATAGCTCATGGTCTGTAATACTTGATCCGTAAATGGTAGAGGAAAATGATCTTTTTGTACTTTACTATTAAGGTTTCTATAATCAACATAGATATGAATTTTTTTATGGTTCTTGTTTGGTACCACCACAATGGGAGACCGGTTCACTATATGAATTTTTTTATGGTTCTTGTTTGGTACCACCACAATGGGAGACCGGTTCACTATATGTGACAAGATATATGAATCCCACATCTAGAAGCTTAATAATCTCAACTTTCACTAGTTCCACATACACATGATTTGTTCTCTATCATCATTGGCATATATGTTTTGTGCTTCATTCTACATCAATATAATGCTAACAAAGTTTAGCTTTGATACACTTAAGATCCTTATATGACCAAGAAAATCTCCCAATGTGCACTCACAATACTTCTTTAAATTTTTCACAATTGTGGGTTCCAATCGAGCCCCTAGATTTAAGTATTTTCGTTCCACCATTTCTATCTTAATTATCTTCACTCAGGCTCTTCCACATGTAAAGAGGCTATTTTGTGGGATCCATCTTCCAATATTTCCATTGAAACATTTTCAAGCAGGCTCTCCCTTGCACTCATTTTTTGTGCTTCTTCCACTATATTCACAAATGTACTAATAAGGATAAGACCCTACACGGTAAAATAGCTAGATTGTTCTGAATATCATCAATAGTTTCTATTGTACAAACATTTTATACATCAAGTAAAGATTTTCTAGTATTTCTTTCTTGATTTTTACCTGAACAATGTAAAATAGTTTCCAAATCCCTATCAAATGTGATTGTGAATGAGGCTCATATAGAATCGATTGCACATAGTATCTGGTCTTGATCACATGGATGTTGAGCATGTAACATGTGATGATAACATGCTAAGATTATGTTATGTTTTTCTAAGCATTCTCATGATAATTTGAAATCCAATCCCATTGGTTATTTCTAAGCTTAAGTATTAATGACTCCAATTTCTCATCTCCCTCACCTCGGATCCGACAACGTAAATAGTATATCACTTGTTTAAGCCACTTGTTTAAGCCCTAGAAAATTAGTAGGTGCTAGGGCCACAAACCATCTAAGCTGTGGCTGAACTCCATCTCCATAGACAATGTATTAATTGTTTAAGCTGTAGAAAATTAGTAGGTGCTAGGGGTACAAACTGTCTAAGCTATGGCTCAACTCCATCTCCATAGGTAGTAAAATATATTATTGTTTCTTCGAATGAGGAAACACAACCTCATGAATATCCTCCATGTGAGGCTTAATCAAATTAATATGGCTTCTATAATATCCAACTAGTTGTCTCTCAGAATGTAATTATATTTTTCATTTATTAAAGTGCTTAAAGGAATGATGTAACCAAGGAGTGATAGTAGGACTTTTCACTTGAGCTCCTGTTCCAAAAGGGAACATAGACATGTCTTCCCTAAAAAGTTTATCCATTTTCTCCAGTTGAACCAAATATTTTTGAAAGAAGGGCAAGGGTTGTTCCATTTGTAGTGCATCACTATTTAATTTAGATTTTTGCTCTTCTAAATACATCTCTAGAAGTGAAATTTATTGTACATATCACCTCTCCCTAAATTGAAATTTTTCTTTTCTCTTTGTAGCTCAAAAATTGTCTTCATTGCTTCATTTACAACAATAATTGCTACTTTATGCCAGCTTTCTAATGCCTCATTTAATTATCTAATTATTTGTTTATAACTTCTTGGCATCCATTGTAAGTTTCCACAAATCTATTCAAGGCTAGAGATGGGTCATCTATAGGCAATGTTGGCCATTGTGAAGATGCACAACCATCTTTATTTCTCCTATGTCATTCTCCTTTTCCAATTGATGATAATAGGTAAGTTTAGCTACAATTGGAAGTTTTTCAAACCCAAATAGCATAATATCCACTTCAGAAGGGAATGTAGTTAATTAAAGTATCCTCAGGATCGTCAATAATCATCTTCAATGGCATTGATTTCCTCCATACTTGTTGAAGAGTTTGATGAGATTTCACTTAAATCTTAAGTCATTGTCTCATCCACCTCCTCTTTCATGATATCAACAAAAAATCCTTCAAACATATTATATGTAAAAAATGCATCCCCAAGGTCACTTTCTTCCCTACCCACGGAGAACCCAGAATGTGATACCAAGTGTGATGGTCTGGCCCTTGGATACCCATGCAGGGCCCTCTCTTGACCCCATTCAAGCTCCAGATGAGCACTAGACCCATTCCCCAGCGCATCCATAACACCAACTCAATACGTCATGGGACACCTCAACACGACACAGAACACAAAATACTCACTTGGTTGTAGAATGGCCCATCTTGAGGGAAAAAAATCATATTCATATCATAGATCACTTTTATATGGTAGCCGGAGGAGGCACAGCAAGGGACCTTGTCATGGGTGAGGGTGGAGCTATCAACACACTTCCAACACAACTCAACATCGTGGGATGAGGGAGCTACAACAAAAAATCCTTTTAACATATTATATGTAAAAAATGCATCCCCAAGGTCACTTTCCTCCCTATCCATAGAGAACCTAGAATGTGTTTCAAGGAAAGGATCATTCAATTTATTGTCTTTGTGTACTGCATCATCAAGTCATTTATCTCCCTTTATGAAATCATTAAAAGCAATCTAGGGTTGTATCTGCAGATGTGGATAACTAGTGGGTAATATCACTATTATAGTCATTATCCGATGAGAAATTAACAACATATTCACCAATACCCACCTCTTTTGTTTCACGATGCTGATGTACCATATTCACCTCTACTCTTTCTGCTCGTGCTGGTTGTTGTGTCCTAAATATTTAGGGCATAAGGGCCTTCGCTATTGATCCTCTCTAATTTTGAATCATAGAACTCACCATTGTATTTTTCATCCATTTCACTAACCACTTCATCTCTTGACTCTTTCAAAAATCCCCTTGAGATAACCTATATTTTGACCCTATCAATTTGGGGACCAATAACAATTGAACCTTTATATCAATCTTGACTACATCATGCTTGGTATAACCAAGATCCACCCATCAACATAGAATCTAATAAATAGATATTTGTTGATGAATAGACTACTAGGTAATTCATATGAAGTTATAATCTAGTGATTACAAATTTCACATTGCAAAGTAATCCCAAAGGAGTCACTTTCATTTGATGAGCTACATGTAAAACTATATGAGTAGGCTCTAGATTTTTCAACCCTATATCTTGCGTGGTCTATTCTGTCATCAAATTGCTTGTTGAACAACCATCCAATTGAACATCATTCAATAAATCTATGACTGTTGCTCCTAGATCCATGAATAGATCCACTATTTTCACATGCTTAGTTGACTTCCCTTTAGGTGCATTCGATTGAACCTTAGGATTACTAGTATCGATCCTTTTCCTTCTATGCTGAACTGATTTATGATAAAGCTATATTTGGCATGTAGGCACTATTTCAAGCAATTGTCTAAGGTTAATTGTTACATGTAATTCCTTCAATGCTTCCCAAAGATCATAGGCCTTATTCCCCTTTTGTTATTTCTTTTTACTTCCCCCTTGTTGGTGTCAAGGAGAGGACTCAGGAGAGAGAAAGAGGAGAGAGAGACTACAGAAGAGAGAGAATAAGAGAAGTAGAAGAGAGAGAAAGAGAGTGATGAGGAGGGAGAAATACTAGAAGAAGAGAGAGAAAAATAGAAAAGGAAGGAAGCCATGAAAGTTGGAGAGAGGTAGAGAAGATGAAGGAGACTTATTATTATAATCTCATGGTCAAAAATCCAGTTCCTTACCCTTTTATACTGGCTAGTGTAGCTGGTATTTTATCCTCATAATTTTATTTCCCCTCTCTTACATTCTATCCTCACCCAAAGGTTTTTGCCCTCAAAAACAAGCTGGGCACTTATTACAAAAAGACAAGATAACCAGAGTACTACTCTGCTACATGATTACAAGGGGTTATTCAATAAATCATGTGGGGGTTATGCATGTATGTTGGGTCATTGATATAATATGAAGTATTGGCATGATTGGAGAATAAGAAAAATGCAAATTTGACCCATATTCAGTGAGGAATTGAGTGATGCAGACAGTGGATAGCATGGTGTTTACTACATGACCTTGCTGTAGTGAGCTTGCAATAACTTTTGATAGGTAACTCTGATCGGGGTGTTTGTCACATAGAAACGAAGCTTACTTTGAGTACTTTCAGCCCATGTATGTCATTAAATATTGTCCATAATTTAGAATCAAATTTGGTTGAAAATAGAGAGTTGTCTGCAATCTTCCCTGCACTAAAATATAGCCATAGTTAACCAATCTTCAGCCAAAAGAGTCTATCAAAAAGAAGAAATTGCCTGCAAGATGGATGCTAGTCTAAATGAGATCCCAAGCAATCCATTAATCTCCTGGATGAAAAGGTATTCCATCATAATGATTGTCCAAGAGAAGAGAATGGCCATCAACCACATACTCTAATCCACTTGGATCAAATGGATACAAGGAAGTATCCCCATAATCACATCCATAATCTCCTGGATCATAGGTAAGTACAATGCCATCTTCATATTCATGTATGCCCATATCATGTATTACATCATCATCAGACATATACCAATCATCGTAGCCATGATCAAGGTACTCATTATCAAATGCATTCAATGACTGTTGTAAACCTTGATTAAGTGTAAATTGATGCTCAAGAATATCATGATGAGGTTTCTCCAAGAGTCTAAAACCTTCAGCATAACCATCTACATCTGTGAGTGCCTCATGTGATTCATCAGAGCTGATATGTCATCAGCTTGTACATCTTGCTCTTCATTGTTCCCTTCTTGTACATCTTCTTGGTTTTCTTACTCATCTTCTTGTTGATCATGTTGCTCATTATCCCATTCTTGTTATTTAGCTTGCTCGTTGCTCTCTTCTTCATCATCAACACCTTGAAAAGAAATTATCATTACATTTGGGTGATCATGAGGTATGAATTGATTGGGATATAGGATACCACGGTAGTTATGAACTGGTTGCTGATCAAAGCTAGAAGAGTACTGATAAGCATGACCATTATCGTCACGTCCATAAGAATCGGGTTGCTGAATTAAGGAAGGTTCACATGTATAATCATGACTATGTTGTTGAAAAGGTGGATGCTCATAAGCATAAGCATGTTGCCCATAATAGCCATTCTACTGCCAAGGTTCAATGGAATGATACTCTGCATTATGACATGATATATCATATCTATAAGCATTAACACGCTATCTAGATGTACTTGCATATTACTTATGTTCGTTTGCATTTGATGCTGTCCATATTCATAATCTGCATGCAGATCATAGTGTGTACCATCAACATATACATGTTGGCCATAAGCATAAGCATCGGGTGCATAATGCCCATGAGAATTTTCATTAATTGATGAGAAGGTGGTTCTTTTAGCATGTACATGTGACCGATCTTCTTGCTCTTTTCCCTTCAGTTGAATCTCCAACCACTTAGAGAAATTGGCAAAGTGTGTCCATGGTGGTTCTCATTTGACACATTTTCTTCATCATCTCA
Organism: Lygodium microphyllum; assembly: GCF_053477565.2. NCBI lineage: Eukaryota > Viridiplantae > Streptophyta > Polypodiopsida > Schizaeales > Lygodiaceae > Lygodium > Lygodium microphyllum. The sequence continues at coordinate 46,732 of NW_028229871.1, read as the reverse complement.
ACATGATTTTCTGTGTTTGCTGCTATGCTTGCAAGTACAGCCTCTTGTCTTTCCAAAATAGCCTCATGTCTTTGATTATGCCTTGACTCATGCCTGCATAGAGTGTCATTGAGAGCACTGAGGCTTCCAATGTCATGAGGATACTCTTGGTAATCCGTTTCAAGCTTGTTCTTAGTCCTTGGTTCTCGTGCATCCTTGATTTGTTGCGGAACTTCTTAATTGGCCTTGGTTTTTCCCCTATTTCATGCCATGGTTAGGTGCAATCCCATTAGACCACGTGTCACTATTCTGCCCATAGCTTGAGCTAGGAAGCTCCAATTGAGCTAATTTTCTTTTCAAGTCAAAGCCAAGGATGCCCTTTTCAAACTGAGCATAAGCACGCACCCTAGGTTTTATATAGAAAATTCTGTAATAGGAAAAGTATTGATGTACTGTGTAGTCCAACACCCTGTCTACACATGTAGGAGGCCTTTTTTGACCTATAAGTATCTTATAGGGTCCAACTAGAGCTCCAAAACTCATCAAGGCCCTTAGTAGGACCTGTGGTACTCTACAAGACCTGCACCTTAGTTCATGGGAATAGGTATACTTCTGTAAATGCTAGCAAATTGCTTGCAGCACCTTGTGGGGATCAAGAAAAGGATTGAGGGATCAACTTGCCAATGCATGACTGCAAGGTCATCCCACATGGCATAATACATTTCCCAATCATCCAAATTCACTATTTGCAGCCTTATTCTAAAACTAAGCATGTCATAAATATCTTTTAGCATAATTTCCCCATACATAGACATCTCCCATACATTCCAAGCATCGTATTCACTGCCATTGATTGCATATATATTCTTGTTGGAAGAGAGGGAGAGAGATAGAGTGGAGTAGAAGATGAGCCTTAGCTCATTGTTGTTCTTCTTTCATTATTCTTCCATCATCCTAACTGAAAGATACTTACACACATAGGTATGACTAACCAAGATTAACTGTGGTTAAGTCACTGACTACACTGACTTATTGAATGTCACACACATGTACAACTGTATCTAGCTAATGTCGGTCACACATATAAAGATAGATTGGCTGAAGGGTAACGGGAGCTTGATATTCTAACACTCCCCCTCAAGCTCAAACCATCTGATAAACTCCAAGTAGCTGTCTGAAATATATGAACTTTTCTTTACCAAGAGACTTGGTAAATATATCTGCTACATGGTCTTTAGTCTTCACATGAATCAAGTCAATCTTCCTTGTAAGAACCATTTCTATGATGAAATGGTAGTGAACCTCAATATGTTTGGACCTGGCATGGTAGACAGGATTGCTAGCCAACATAACACTATTGAGGTTATCACAATGCAATCTCACACTGCTTTCCAGCTATATTCCCAAGTCTTTCAACAGTTTCATTAACTAAACTGCTTTGCAAGTCGCTAAGGCAGCTCCTCTGTACTCAGCTTCTGTACTAGATAATGTAACAGTAGGCTGTTTCTTACTCTGCCAACTGATCATACTGCTGCCCAATCCAAATGCATAACCACTGGTTGACCTCCTGTCATAGGCACAACCAGCCCAATCAACATCAGTAAAGCTTATCAAGTCAAGGGATTTTCCATATGCATAAAACAACCCATAATCTGTAGTACCCTTTACATATCTCATGATCCTCCTGATTGTATCTAAATGTGGTTTTCAAGGCTTCTACATGAACTGACATAACATAAGTCAGGATGGGTAATAGTCAAGTATATCAAGTTGCCCACCATCTATCGATACATGGTAACATTCTCTATGTCATTCCCAACATCAATCTGTAGCTTGATATTCTAATCAAGAGGTGTCTCCATAGGCTTGCATTTAGCCATACCATACTTCTGTAACATGTCATGATCATACTGTTTCTGTAGTAGCCATATACCTTGAGGCGTAGAGACTACCTCAATCCTAAGAAAATACTTTAGTTCACCAATGTCTTTGACTCTGAATTTAGCATGTAAATCTAATGATGATAAGATCATCTATATAAACCACTAGAAACACATATCCATGATCTGTCTTCTTTGTGAATAGATTGTGATCTGTATCACCCAATCTAAATCCATGTAGCTGTAAATAACTGTTGATCCAAGCATTCCATGCTCTGCCCGTTTTAGTCCATATAAAGCCTTTTTCAGCTTACATACATGTGTAGGAAAGTCCGGGTGAACATAGCCTTCAGGCTGCTCCATATATACTTTCTCAACCAAATCAGCGTTCAATAAAGCATTCTTGACGTCCATTTGGCCTAATTTCCAGTCTTTGCATGTTGCCAAAGCAATGACAGTTTTGACTGTTGCCATTTTAGCCACCGTACTGAAAATATCCTCATAGTCAAGGCCATATTGCTGTGCATACCCTTTTGCAACCAGCCTGGCCTTATAGCGTTCTAACAAACCATTTGACTTGCACTTAACCATGTACACCCATTTGCAACCAATGGGAACTTTGCCTTCAGGCAACTCAACCAATTCCCATGTCTCATTTTTAGTTGGGGAAGCATATTCCTCATCCATGGCAGCACACCAGTTATCATTTGTAACTGCATCATCAAACTTTGTAGGTTCTTTGTAACTTGTCACACTAGCCATATATGCATAATGACAGGCTGAATAACCAATGTATGTAAACCTGTCAACTGGTTTTCTGACTCTCTCAGATCTCCATAACTGTGGCTCACTTTGAGCTTGCCTCTTATGAGGCGGTACATAACGACTCTGCCTTGCTCCAGGTGTCATAATAGATGGAATGCCCAACATACTATCCAAGCTATCACTGCTGGGGACGACTCATAACCTGTTGTAAGTGGACCTATCACATCCTCAAGCATATTTTCTTTTCCCTTATCCAATCTCCCCCTCACTAACATATTCGTGTCAGTGGACATAGGAGTATGACTCCGCAAGCGTCCTGACCATGGACTTACTGTAGGTGATCTATCACATGTAGGACCACTCATAGATGTATTCACTGTAGGTGTATTTTCAGTATTACTAGTGTTGGCTGATCCATCAGTAGCCATTGCAACAAGATTACCATACCATGATGCCAGCTCATCAAAAACAATATCTCTGCTAATCAATGTCTCATGTGTAGATGGTACATAACACTTGTAAGCTTTCCGGTCTTGTCCATAACCAAGGAACACACTCTTGACAACTTTAGGATCCAATTTCTTCCTCTTTTCATCAGGAACATGCACTTATGCAATGCTTCCAAATACCTTCAAGTGTGAAATGTCAGGTTTATGACCATACAATCTCTCATATGGAGTTACATCATTAATCCCTGCTGTAGGATTTCTATTCAGCACATAGATAATAGCCACTACTGCTTCATCCCAATAACCATTTGGCAAACTCTTCTCTTTTAGCATAGCTCACTGATTCCATTAGTACCCTATTTTTCCTTTCTGCTACACCATTTTGCTGCGGTGTATAGCTACAAGTTAATTGTCTTCTGATCCCATGTTTAGCAAGGTACCTGTCAAAGTAATTAGAGACATATTCTCCACCTCCATTTGATCCAAGACATGAAATTTTACAGATCAACTCATTTTCAGCATGCTTCTTAAAGTCCTTGAATTCATCAAACACATCATCCTTATGTTTCAGTATGTAAAGCCAAGTATACCTGCTGAAATCATCCATGAAGGATACATAGTAACGAGCACTACCAAACGAAGCATTATGAGACGCGGACCTCATACATTTGAATGTACCGATTGCAAGGGTTGTGAGCTATTCCATACATGTCTCATAAATGGAAACCTTGTCTACTTTCCAAACTGACATGCATCACATACATGTCCAAAGTCATGATACTTGAACTTAGGTAGTCCAAGCACAATCTCCTTCTGTTGCATAGATTTCATCATTTGTACATTCACATGGCCAATCCGCTTATGCCATATCTCAACATCCCATATAGTGCCATCATCATGTGCAAACATGGCTGCTTTTAATTTTGGAATTGACGCATCAAGGGTAAACATTCTGCCATCTCTTCGGCCTCTAGCAATCAATTTGCAGCCATTACCATATTCTTCAACAAAGCATCCATCTCTATTAAATCTCATGCGCAGATTCTGTTCTGCCATCTATCCAACTGACAAAAGATTCTTGGTTATTGTAGATACATGTAGTACATCATGCAGGCTCTTTTTCTTGCCATTAGGCATCAACAACGGAACAATTCCTGTGTGCTTAATATCATGTTGGGTATCATTCCTTGTACACAGATAACCATGTGAACCTACAACCATCTCATCAAACCATTCTCCATGGGGTGTCATATGATTTGAAGCCCCTGAATCAATGTACCATCTCTCATCTCTATTTTGCCTAGATGCATTCTGAGACATATGTTTCATGGCAAACAACTTGTCAACCTGATCATCATGAGCACCACTAGAAGATGCATAGTGCCCATGCTGTTTGTCCTTTGCCTTCATATCTCCGTGCTTCTTGTAACAATCCTTTGCAATGTGTCCATATTTGCTGTAGTAATGATAGTCATTATCTCTGTTTGACTACTTCCATGAACCAGATCCACCACCTCTACCATGGGGTGATCTCCCCCTGCCTCTAAAGCCGCTAGACACGCTGGCCTTCTGTATTTGTGCCATTCCAGGCATTCTGCTGATGCTGTCCATAAGCATTTCGAGTGTCTCCTTGTTTCGAAAAGAGCCACAGCCTCTGCTACCTCTACCACGCTAGCTAGAGTAAAGAACAATGTCTCTGCTTTGAGACGTACTAGAACCTATATTCAGCCCAAGCTTAACTTCCTCATGCAGTAGCAAAGCAATCAGCTCATCCCAATCAGGGGATTCAACTCTCATAGAAATAGACGTATCAAATGCTTTATACTCAAGTTTGCTAAATTAAGAAAAAATGAACTTTGTGTGTTAAAAATTACAAAAAATTAAGAGAATATTTGTGATTGTAGAATGAAGGTAAAGCATGAGGATTTGCCTCAATATGCCTTTATTTATATGTGAAAGCGCATGTTTAGAACTTGTTTTTATGGAAAATTATCATGAAATCTCCTTGCATTTGTACACGCAAATAAAATGTAAATAGTAGGGATGTGGGACTGAAATGGAAAGCTATTTGATTAGGTTGCTGATTTCTTTGCATATCTTAATATATAGGCCGTGGTTTATATAAGTTTTAAGGGGTTCAGTAGCATGGGTTAGCCCGGCACTATTCCTTAGCAACACATCACAATGATAGTAGAAAGAAATCGTGAAAAGATTATTTGTATACTTCATGTTGGTTGGTTTTTAGTTAAGTTGTTTGAGTACAAAATGTCATACACTTTGCATATATAATCTAAATATGGTATCAAAAGATAAATTCTTGGATGCTTTGTAATTTTATGTCTAAGTAATGACCAACATTGAGAGCGTAAGATCCCTTTGCTATAGGGTAGTGCGATATCTTGGAAAATTGAATTAAGTGAGGAATATATATAGCCTCCTAGATGGTTACCTTTATATTATGATAGGACTTTGTTACATTCGTGTTCTATATTTAAGATGGCACATCCTAGGGCCAATCTCGAGGTGTAGGAGAGTGGTAAGAGTCACATCATTCTACTTGGGGAAGCTCTTTGTGTATGTGAATCGAGGTGCTGATTAGTTGTATGTTTGGATATTTCCTCTGTTGGAGTTGGGAAGGAAAAAATGTTGGACTACAAATTGATACAAGTGCGTGATTTATTTAGAGCAGAATATAGCCTCTAGATGCTCCTGGCCACGAGGCCATGAGGATACTTTGGAGTGGATAGCCCTAGAGCCACTGTCGGGCCCGTTTTAGGTCTCGACACCTTGAATTTACAATTATGCATGTTTCCAAAATCTTTGCTATCTTTAGTCTTCTTCAATCTTTTTGGAAACTCTCGTGTCTTTTGCTTCTTAGACTTTGAATTTTCTAAAATTTTCCATCTTTGCTCTTGCTTCTTTAATTAGCTTCTTTTTTATTTTTTATTTTTATATAGGCCCTTGACCAATCGTGCCTTGCTAAACCTATACAAGGTTAACATGGTTTAATCTAATGGAGTTTGAAACTTTAGAGCTTCTATTGATTCTATACCCTGAAGAGTAAGTATCTTTTTCTTATATCTCATTTTTAAAAAATATTTTTAAAACTAACTTATTGTAATGTGACTAGTTTTAGTGCTTATTGGAGCATGATTGTAGTAGGTTGTAAGCAATGTTATTTTTTTCATTCTTTCAATGGAGTTGATGGGAATGCCAAGATGTAAGCAAAATAATTCAAGGCCTCCCTTATCATTTGATCTTTTGTTACTTATAAATACCCTAAATTTCATTATTTTTGATATAGAGGTGTAGAAAGATTGATTGAACTACTTGAAAAAACGCCTCCAATGTCTTTTAATCTTCTTGCAAAGATAGAATATAGATAAGTTATGGTAACTTATTAATCAAAAGATGTCACAGTTTTTATGAGTACATTTCAATAGCTTCGTCTCTTAATGTCAAGTTGACTAATACTCAATCTTCTTTCTCCCAGTGTTGGTTGCTTGACTCACAGACTTTCTTTCATGTGACCCCACATCGTGCTTGGTTCTATACTTACTATCCAATGATAGGTCCTATGAGACTAGGAGATTATCACGTCTGTGACATTGTTGGCATTGGGGATGTTCATGTATAGTTTGCTATTGGTACTTCATTTGTGTTGCATGATATATGTCATGTGCTAGCTTTGACTAAAATCCTTATCTCTATAGGATAGCTATATGATACTAGTTATCATATCTCTTTTGGTGATTTTGCGTGGAAAATCACCATGGTAGTCTCATTTTGGGTAGAGGAAGCAAGGCCGGTAGTCTTTATCCCTTACTTGTATCTAGCACTACTGATCATGTTTTGACTATGTGATTGATCTTCCACATATATCCCTTTGGAATCACTATATAAGGTATATATCCCTAAAATGAATGAAAGTTTTGACTCATTTACAATATCTTCCATCCCTTAACTTTTTATATTTTGATTCATGTGATCAATGTTTATATGGCAAGTAGACTCGTAATACACATAAAAAGTCCGACACTATGTGCATGAGTAAGCCTTTGGCTCTAGTTCATTCAGATGTTTGTGGTCCCATGGCTTATCAATCCTTGGGTGGTGCAAAGTATTTCATTACACTCATTGATGATTATTCACGTAAGGTATGGGCCTATCCCATAAAGCAAAAGTCAAAATTTTTGTCTACATTTTAACACTTTCTTGCTATGGTTGAAAATCAATCTAGGCATAGGCTGAAATGCCTAAGGTCTAATAATGGGGGAGAATATATCTCTAAGGCGTTTGAGCATGATGCATAAGCAACCATATGTTATCTTTCATGAGGACATGATGCATAAGCAATTAGAGCCATTGATTAAGGTGCATAGGAGGGTGATATTTCAAGAGGAGCCTTCTATTACAATGTAGCCAACCCCAACTAGATAGCCTACGGCCATTGATGATGTAGTGGCCTAGAATCTGCATGTTGTGCATGATCATGATGTTGAATAGAGAGGATGGGATGTATAGAACCCCCAACCAATTTTGAGGTACTTTACCACTACAAGATATAGGCCTTATACCGACGTTAAAAGCGACGAAAATGTTCATAAAGAAATTTGCCCCTGTCGTCGCAACAAGCGTTGTTATTGGCGACGCTATAGAATAGTTGGTATTAGCGTCGCAATACCAACGCAAATAACGATGCTGATAATGATTTGCGATGCTAATACCGACACAAATAACGACGCTGATAATGGTGCTTTGCGATGCATTTTGTGACGCTAATAGCGATGCATGCAGTAAATTTGCGACGTTAATAGCGACGGTAACATGGAAATTTTTTTTGTGGCCATACAAAATAGTTTTAGTAATGTGTACAATGCTCGTGTAAATAAAGGCAAAGTGTACTTAAATTATAACACTGATACATGAAATAAATACATGATCGCATAATGAAAGCAATCGGTACAATCATGGCAAGATACTACTACTACATAGAAAATGCCTACATAGATCACGTGATAAAAAAAGAAGGGTATGTGAGCTCCAGGGATCCAAGGGCGAGCTATAGATCATCGCCATCTGAAACCTCGTCCCGCCACAAAGGAGCATCGATCAGACTCTGCAAAAAAAGAAACAACTACACATCAATCCACCATACAATATGCATTCTAATTAAACATGGTAACTATGGACAAGAAAGATGAGTGACTTATAGGGCCGCCGCATCCATACAAGCATCCATACAATCGGTTGATCAATGCAGTGAGACCATGCCTCTATGCATATCGAGTCTCAAGGCCGGTGGGATCCTGATTTGTAATGGAGTGTTGCAAAGAAAACAAAATACAACTGTTAGAAACATGATTGTCAGTACAAAGGATATTGCAAAAAAATAAGCAAGCAAAACAAAAGAAAAACTTACAAAGTCCTCCAGATATGTCATGTGGCCGCCACTCCCAAAATGATGGACCACTCCGGCCTCTAGTCGTGCCCTCACCGCCTCGGGCTGCTGTCTCCAACGTCTTGGAGAATCTGTAGCATCCTCTCTAAGTCAGCACCAGTCATCCGCATCTAGCCACTCGGGATTTGAAGCCCTACTCTTGAGTGCCTTGCATGGGTCCGATCGTCTTTGTGACATATATGCACGCATGTATTCCATCATCCAGCCCGTAGAAAAACTATCTGCTACTGCAGCTGGTACTGGAAACTCCTCATGTAAGGATACTACTATGTAGTCCTTGCTCCCCTCCGGTATGTTCTTCCAATGATCTGAGATGTTGTGCCGAAAAACTTGTTGGCACAACTCTCTCATGCTGCGAGCCATCACCCTCCTCCCCTCATTATTCATGATGATGGCTCCTGACCTGTCATCTACAAGGTAGGCATACCCCTCTAAGGTATGCCTAAGATGGGTCCTCTCCCACCTGCGGCCACGCTCCTGGGTATATCTAGGAGACCCCTGTATATCTGGTGTATCTACCGGGGTAGTATCTATCGGAGTAGCACCCATAGAGGTGTTACCTGTGGACAATTGAGCAAAAGCCAGAGTGAGTGGAGTAGGTGTCTCCATAGGTGTGACAAATCCCGGAGGTGATGCAACTCTAGCAAAACGACGAGACAAAGACACTGCGTCCGTACCTCCACAGCAACCACTTGAGCTACGCTCTCTCGAACCGCCACGAGAGCAAGGAGTAGCACCTATATCACGAGCCGACCATGGGCTCACTGCATCCGAATCTCTGCAGCATCCCCCTGAACCACTCCCTCTGTCTGGCCCAAGTCTGGAGCGTTGAACTCGTTTGCTAGAAACTGAAGCATCAGAGCTCATCGAAGTAGATCTAATAGAGCGGCCTAACGGTGTCTGAGACAACTCTTGGTCTGCCATATCTCTAAATCTCGCCATCTGATCTGGAGACATACGCGTGAAGATCTCCTGTAGCTGCTCGTCACTCATCCCTTGACTCATCGTGATGATCTAAATATCCACAAAGGTCACCTGCACAGACAAAAAATGATGTTAGCATAGTCAATATAAATCATACAAAGCACGATAATATAAATCTTAAAAAAATGATCTTACTTAAAATGCATATCTTATGTACCCTTATAAGCGATTCGTTAACGAATTGAGTAGGTGGATGCTCCGAGTATGAAGTACCCTATGGTCCCATGTCAATCTCTTGACACAACTCCGCATACACTGGAAGGTCGATAGACATGTCACCACAAAAGGATGAGTCCACCTCGTTCTCAAAGAATTCTTGGATTTCTGTATTTCCATCATTGTTACCCGATGCTGGTTCCTCTACATGCTCCAAGCTTTCGGTGGCCTCCACTCCTTGCAATATCGATCCCTCTATTTGCATATTGTCCGCATCTATTATCGAAACATCTCTTTGATCATATACTCTCGCACTTCGGGGAGCTGAAGGTATAACATACCACCATCGAGGTTGTCGAGGGTTTGGATAGAAAATTACCTATTCACAATCACGTACAAGAGAGATTTAACTATTGTAACATGTACCATGTCGTAATACAATTAAAAAACACATGAGTTCATGCACCTGTTCACAATAGGCCGGCAACAAAAACATGTTACGTAAATCTGTCCATTTTTTTTTTGGAATCTATTTCGAGAAATCCAGATGGACCTTGACGAACTGTTACTCCGCCTCCTTCAAGTACCACTTTGAACCATTGCACATCGAATAGGATCATGGAGAAGCTACGATAATGCACCGTGACAATACTTTGCAAGTTCCGAAAATACTCCATCCCATCGATAACTTGTTTGGATCCGTTGCTTGTCGTTGGCTCTCTTGCTCAAATCTTGCCATGATACCACAATTTGTTGTGGAGCGCATTTTGTCAATACGCTCCATGTGGAAATGCCGTCCGCACGACCACGCTACACTATATATTTTGTACTATACATTGAAACACTCAATTAGTTGTCGCATATAAAATATAGATACGACAAACCCTAAACACGTCATCACCTTTGGACTACATCCCCTCGAGAATTCCCACTCCTGGGTTGAGACCTCCGCCCCTTCGTGAGACGCTGCGGTCAAAGCTCCATGCAACCATCGCGTTGACATAAACCGTGGCATCTCCTCCATGCCCTCGGGATACCGAATCGGTCAATGGCGCGTACTACGTCAAAATTCAGATCGCGCTTCCTCTCGATCTTTCCTAGCTTGCTGGTACCTAGCGAGGCACATCTCCATAGAGGCATGGTGCAACATACAAAAGCGATTCACTTTCTCCTCCATTGTAGCATCCATTCTTTCTTCTACAACATTTCCAACCACCACATCTCCGATCAGTCTATCATCGTCTTTCAGCGACCATAGTATATTGTTGTCTGAATCCACAGTTGGTAGCTATTGTGAAATATGCACTAGTGCCTCAGACACCAACCAACCTTTAGCCATGCTACCTTCTGACCGAGCTCATTATCGCACAAAGCCTTTCAGGGTTTTCATGAAGCGCTCCAAGAAGAACATGCATCCCGTATGGACATGTCCAGTAATCTCCATTTCATCTACAAGATGCACAAGAAGGTGGATTTGTATCGTGAGCATGCTTGTAGGCAGGTAATTCTCAAAGAGTCTTACTCTGACAATAGAATAAGGAAAGGCAAGTCACACAATGTGAGTGTTGGAGTCTCCACATACAATCTTACTCCAACCTCCAATCTTGCTTCTTACTTCTGGTTGTGCTCATGCTCTTGCTTCTTACTTTTGGTTGTGCTCTTGCTCTTACTTAGCCTTTCCATCTTTCACGAGATACAAATCTTCAAAGATTCTTGAGCCAATCCTTCTCACAGATGAGAAAATATAAAAAATTGTGCATGTGCCACCATACAAAAAGAAAGAGCCAAGATGAAGGCCCTAAATTTTAGGATATTACATATCATAGAGATGCAAGATTAGTCTAAAAAGAGGAAAATGCTGCAGAAGAACAAACAAAGAAATCCAAGGAGGAAGAAAGCAAAAGAAAAAGAAGTAGATAAGCTAGAATCAGTAGAAAATGAGCTCTTTGACCTATTTGCAAAGTATTTCAAGTGCATTGTTTTTTGCTCAATGAACTAGGCAAGAAGGAGGATCTTGTTGCTTTTTGACTCAGAGTATCTTGAGATCCTTTGTGCAATAAAAGGAGAGAAATAAATGATTATATTTTTCTTATTGCATAGCATACTCAAATTTTTATTCTTAAGAATGGCATTTTTATGGTGTTTATTTTTATTTAAATCTTCACTCTCTTGTTTCTTTCTTAAGGTGCATGATACATGAGTTCCCTCTATACATACAATAAAAAAATTAAAGTAGTTGAGATTCCTCAATCTCTCATTTCATAAGGAGAAATGAGCTTGATATGGCTGGACTTGGATATTGATTTAGTCCAATTAACTTTGAAACTTTAGAGCGTCTATTGATTTCATACTATGAAGAGTAAGTAGCTTTCCTTCTATCTCATTTTTAAAATATACCTTTTAAACTAAATGATTATCATGTTGCTATTTTTAATGCTTATTAGAGCATGATTTAGTAGGTTGCATTAATAAGCCATGTTATTTCCTTCATTGTTTAAAGGGAGCCCATAGAAAAGCAAAGATATATCTAAAATAACTCAAGGTCTCCCTCATCATTTTATCTTTTGTTACTTACAAGTACCTCCAATTTCATTATTTTTTAATATAGATGTGCAAAAGGATTAATTGAACTACTTGAAAAAATACATCTAATGTCTTCTAATCTTCTTGGAAAGATGGAGTATAGATAAGTTATGGTAAGATCTTGATCAAAGGATGTCGGGATCATTAATTATACAAACTACCATAAATAACTCGAATAACTTCACATTTTAGAATCCTCATCTTTCAAGAAGATAGCCATGTGGTTAGAGAGTATTTACAAATGCTACAAGATTGATTCGTTTTATTTTTCTTAATCAATAAAAACTTGAAAAGGTAACGTGGAAGAAAGTTTAAGGTAGAATTTTTCTCCAAAGATTGTCCATTGCAAAATAATGATGAATTGACACTCTTTTTATTCAAATGTATATAGTTTTCCAAGGATTGCTAGAGCACTAACAATAGTATCTAAGAGCAAATCTTTTGAAGTATACCAAGTGTCTCCAACTACTACAAGAGCAAGCTGTTCAATGCAACAAGAAGCCTTCCAAGAAAATTGTGATAAAGAAAGATAAAAAGGATGCAAGGATCGATATTGGCCAAAGAGGCAAGGGGGCCATGGATATTATGGAAGTGGACAAGGACAAAGAGTGCCCAAAACAACCTGTAGTAAGTGAAGGCATGCCTTCAACACCTAATTCAACTAAAGTGTTAAAGAAAGCCCAAAGGACTCCTAGAAAGAGTGTCTCTTAAAAGTCATTGCAAAAAGGAGTAGCTTTTTTGTATTGCCTTGTAAATACCCATGTATATAATCATGATAAATGCAATGAAATATTTGCTTCAATATCAATACTTGTAACTATACTAAAAGCAAAGAGAGATTTTCTTAATATATTTTAACTATAAATTTTTCTCTCTCCTCTTTGATATCTACAAAAATTTTCAATACAAATGTTTGTTATTAATGTAGTTGAATCAAATATCAAATATACATATAATTTGATATAATGTGACGTAGCAACTTACCCTTTTATTGTTAACTTGGAACACAAATGAGCTTGGCAATTCAATATCTTTATTTTGTAAATGATGATCTACATTTAGAATTGCAATAACTTCCTTATTGAACCAAACATCAAAATCCATATATAGAGTCTTAACTAAAGTCATCAAGGTTTTGGTGGTCTAAAGAAACAAGACTACCACTGCCCTTACCTTGGCTAGGAAAGTATTCTCTTTAATGTCTCCTATACTCTAGAGGGTTTTATCAAAGGTGAGTATATTTTGAATGCCATTCACTCTTTGAGAGGGCATTAGAGATAGACTAGAATCATATTATTTTTCAATTGATTTTGGCAAAGCTAATGATACAATGGGGTTGAACTTTGTTTTTTAATCTATGCATGATATGAATTTTAACAAACCATTTATAAAATTCATACTTACATTATTTAGTAATGCAATAGTTGCTATATTGCTTTTAATGGTAAATTATCAAAACCATTGTAGATGCATATATCACTAGGATAAGGTTGTTCTCTCGCTATTGATGTTATGCATATACAAGGGGTATTAAGTTGTATGGTATAAACAATGATCTTTGTCTACAGTAAATTACAAATGACACCAATGTCTTATTGATTTATCTTAACAGATATATTGACTTCCTGTTTTAATAATGTTTCCAATCCATTGATTAATCTTGAAATATATATTGACGGATCTGGGAGTATTTGTACGAAAGCCTACTGTTTGTTCAGGATCCTCAGACAAACAAGGTGATCATTAGGAGGGATGCCATCTTTGATGAGAGGGATATCGTACAATCCTCTACACCAGATTCTCATATGATTCCTCCTTCCACATAATAGAAGATCACGCCTACTGAGTCTCGTCTACTACCTGTTCGTTACCTACTTGTGGATTATTCAGCTCCCAAGCCCTCTTAGCGAGATCCGTTACCTCGCTGGTACCAACAGACCATGCGGGATTCAGGGATCTTACCACACAGATTCCACTCTGGAGGGACCTAGAAGATCTGCCCACCTTACACCTCAAGCATCATTTGCATAGTTATTTACATATGATTACATAGTACATTTTGAACCGAATATATGGCAGGAGGCTCTTCAACACTCTCAATGGCAAGAGGCCATGGAGAAGGAGCTAGAGAGTATTGACCGAAATGAGACTTGGACATTGGTAAATTGCCCGAGCCACAAGAAAGTCATCTGGAGACGAAGTGGATTTTCAAGACCAAGCTAAAGGCTGATGGGACTTTAGAAAAGTACAAGACTCCCCTCGTCATGCAATGGTTTTGATAGAAGCATGGTATTAATTATAAAGAGACCTTCGCACCTACTGCACAATTGATATCTTTTTCAGTTATTACTCATGCTAGCCGCTCACCACAGTTGGCCAATACATCAAATGGATGTCAAGAGTGCCTTCCTAAATGGTTATCTGGAGGAGGAAGTCTATGTGGAGTAGGCATCCGAATTTCCTTCTGCGAACCTAAGGGATAAGATATTTTCCTTTGTAAAAAGCTCTTTATGGGCTCAAGCAAGCATCGTGGTCTTGGTTCAATAGGATAGACAAGTTCTTACAAACTCACCAAATACCATTCTATCCCTTATGACTTGAACTTATATGTTTGACCTAATACAAAGGAAGTCAGCTACATCCTGCTATACATTGATGACTTACTCATCATAGGCTCAAATTCTGCTACCATAGTGGAAATCAAGGCAAAGTTTAGTACTACGTTTGAGATGACAGTCATCTTACTTCTTGGGGATGGAGGTAGTTCGATCTAGGGGTTGTATTTTTGTGTTACAACAGAAGTATACAGTTCAACCCATAGAACAATTCACTACGGATCTAATACGACCAGTGATGGCCACACCTCTCGATCCTAATGTCCACTTGTCAAAGGTTACCCTAGGTCATCCCTTTGATACGCATACCTATAGGTTTGTTGTAGGGAAACTTCTTTGGTTAATTCATAATAGGAAAAACTTAGCTTACTTAGTCAATATTCTCAGTCAGTATTTCACAACACCTAGGATGTCACATTGGATTGCATGTCTTCGTGTGTTGCATTATTTACGGTGTACTTATTCTTATGGTCTCAATTATGGTTCTAGTTTATGTTTGTAAGGGTACATTGATTCTGATTGGGTAGGAGATCTTGACACTTGGCGTTCCCATGGTAGCTACCTCTTCACCTTAGGCATAGATCCCATTTCTTGGTCCAACCATAAGCAAGAGATGTTGGTGGCTTGCATGACCGAGGCTAAGTATAGGGCTCTCTTTGATGGCACCATCGAGACCATCTACTTGAGGAGCCTACTAGTGGTGCTTCACTTCCCTTGTGACTCTCCCATCATTGTCTACTGCAACAACCAAAGTATCATTGCCCTTGCGGGCAATCCGATCATCACACCATGGACACAGCATGGGGGAGCCCTCTTCTACTTTTCTAGAGAGTAGGTTCAGCTAGGCACTATCCGCCTAGAGTTTGGCCTTCATCAGACAATTTTGCAAACATTTTGACCAAAGCGGTCAACTGGCCAATTCTTCAATACCTTCTACCCAAACCAATATTGGCTTGGATACACGCTCCCCTACTTCTTCAAATTGATGGGCAGAGAGTGCTTCCCTCTTGCTTTCCCTTCTAGTTTGAGAGGGGGCATTTTCCCTTCCCTCTTGCTTATAGTTTTTAGACATTCATTTATTCTTTTGTATTGTACTTATGGACATTTATAACTTCATCCTCCACATTGTCAAGATGACATGATTGTAAAAGGGCACTTGGGCAAGTGAAAAATTCCCCTACGAAGGCATTGTCCAAGTTGCACCGTTGCATTGCATTTTGCATGCGCATGACATCTTGCATCTCCCTATGCATTACCCCATGCATTGGGATTCTGTTCATGTAAACATGCATATGTGCGCATTTATCTCTTTTTCGTCTTTTGGAGTGGTTGACTCTGGATCCACCATATTTGTGGCATTGCACATGGCAGTCTCCAAGGCAGTTCTCCCTAGCTTGCTTGCTTGCTTTGCTTGTCTTGCTTGCTTCACATCTTTGCTATATTTGTGTCACCCACACCTTAGCCATTTTCCTTCTTTACCGACACCCAGTAATGGTAGGGATAGTATGCTTTTTTTGTGAAGGTCTTGGGTCTGACCATCCCTTATCACTCTCCTGTTTGGGCCATGAATATTCAATAGGACACAAACTGATTTGAAACCCTCAATGTTCAATCTATCAAAACTACAAAGCCCTCAACCAAAAAAAAAAGTCCATAATTGATTCCATCCGCCTTTGTGGGACTTGGTAGGCCACTCGATAGCCGACGACGTACACCCTTTGTCCAATGCCTTGGCCTCTCTACGGTGATCACTTGGGCTCCCTTGGTAAGATAACCATCGTCTCTATTGTCTTAGTAGGCCATTGGGAAACCAACATGTACCCTTTGTCCAATGTTCTAGCTGCTTTGGGATGGGATGCCTTAGGGTAATAGATAAATAAAAAAAGGGCTTTGTTGGCCTATTTTTGTGCTAAGAACACACAAAAGGATGACAACAGAAGAAAAATGCATTAGCTTCACTTAAAAATCCCCAAAAAATGCTTAATTAAGGAAGAAACCTTGTTTATTTAAAAGAAATGCGTTCCTAGAGAGTGTCCATATCCCGTAAGCACAAACCCGTTTGGGAGGGCCCAAAGTTTCTATAAATAGGTATGCTGCCCTCCATTCAGCCTTAATCTCATTTTTGCAGGTTTCAAGCGTTTTCAACTTGCTGGCCACACCCCATTCGTGGATGACAACACAGTCCAAGCTGTCCATTGTAGTCTTCACTCATCTGGCGTCTATCTCTAGCCCTCCATCATCATTTTGATGCTGTTTCCAGCTAGGCGAGTGTTCTGTTGTTGTCCATAATCCAACTATCGTATAGCCTTCCACATCAAAATACTACTTTGTTTGCAGGCACCAATTGCCAACCTACAATTTTCTCTCCTCTTTGAGCTATCAATGCAGATTTTCTCTCTTCTCAGTCTACGTTTGTTATTTTCTCTCTCCTCCTAGCTATGTTCTCTGTTTTCTCTCTCCTCCCAGCTATGTTCACTTTTTTGTCTCTCCTCACCTCCATTTTTAGTCTTTCTCTCTCCTCACCTATGTTCTTAGTCTCTCTCTCTCCTACACTGGCGTTTGTATCAGATTCAACCTTCCTTGGTTGTGTTTGCTAGCGCTCGTCGACACTCGAAGGCTGCAGAGAGCTCAATAAACAAACAATTAAGGATTATTATGCATTGCCATTCATTGATCAAATCCTAGATTAACTAGCAGGTAGGGATATATACTCCTTTTTGGATTGTTTTGCCCACAATCAAATGGCCATCGTAGAGGAGGACAAGTTAAAGATGACATTTGTAACTGTGTTTGGAACCTTTGCATATCATACCATGGCCTTTAGATTATGTAATGCATCAAGTTTTTGGTAATGCATGACTGAAAAAACATTCATTGACATTTTCACAAACGAGTTAAAAGTTTTCATTAATGATCTAGAGGTAGCTACCACCAGGGATAGACAATTACTAATTTTGAGGAAATGTTATGAGCACTGTAGGTAGTTTTGCAATACTCTAAAACCGAGGAAATGAGCCTTTGGAGTGCCCTACGGACTATATTGGGCCATGTAGTTAGTTTGGTTGGAATTGTGATTGATCCCAAAAAGATTAAAGTCACTCACCATTAAAGAATGAAATGAAGTGAAGTGAAACATCTTCTTTGTATAGACAAGAAAGAAAACATAGAATCCCTCATTGGAAAATGAAATGGAATGAAAGCTCTTCATTATATAGCCAAGAATATACAAACAATCCCCAAGCATTTCAAGCTATGAAAACTTGAGCTTGAGAGCTTAGAGAGTAGGCATCTCTAAATGAGATATGGCAAAAAATTGTTACCTCTTCTCTGAGTTTACTTTTGTGCGTGCTTTACTAAAATTCATACTTATTTCAAAAGGTCCAGAGATAAAAACATTGTCATTGCTATAGGATGCTCTACTCCATCGAGACTCCATCATAATGTCAATTTTCAAATTTGGAATATCTAAGTGCTTCTTAACTTATTCATCGAGCGAGTTATTTTGTGTATGAGAGCCTAATGATACTTTAAAAACATGTCTTAATTAGCTGTTAAATTTGAGAATAACCTTTTAGCACAACCTTTTACATGGCTTTTGTAGTAGGGAATACTATTCTTGTATTTGCATATTCAAGACTTGCAAACTCCAAATCCAATATGTTTAGTTAAAGTTTCCAACAAATGTGTATGCCTAATAAGAGTCAAATTGTAGTTTTTTTCCCAACCAAGGGCTCTTTCCTATAAATATGCAAATAGAAGAACAGTATACCAAGAATAGTCATGAAGAAGAGGGTAAAAGCAATATTCAAGTGATAATACATGAGTAAGATGACATATCCAAGAAAAAATCAAGCATACCAAAGGCAAAAGTCATGAAGAAGAGGGTAAAATCAATATTCAAGTGATAATAACAAGGTAGACTTTAAGAAGAGTGATCACATCCAAAAGTATTCAGCAAACTATAGCATGTATAATGCGTTTTCTTCTCACTCATAAAGCACTTCAACAAGAAACTCTTTCCATGTCTCGCTCAATGAGGCAATACTATGACAAAGCTAATCGCCCCCAAACTTTGTTTGGCATGATATCCTTTGTATTTTGAGTATACTCATGATAATTAAGCTATTCTTGTGCATATTTTTTGGTTGTATATGACATAATTCTTCTCCACATAAATATGAATTCAAGTGGTCTCTAACCAAATGTCTCAAGAGTTCCACATTTGATAGCTGAAATGAGCTCAAAGACTAGTCCCAAGCTTAAATTCATCACGTCTCCTCTATTTTATGAATGATTTGGATGCATGTAAATTTCTTATGTTATCATCCTTTTGTGTGTTCTTAGCAAAAAGTAGAACATGCGTGCAATTTTTCTTCTGTTGTCATCCTTTTGTGTGTTCTTAGGACAAACTAGAATAGTGATCATATATATGTCATCTTACTCATGCAAGATGTTGTGGCATAAGAGTCCAACTTTATGGCTTGTAAAGAAATTGTTCATTTCTTATGGCCTTGTTCTTTTGCAAGTGTTTTTTGCATTCAACTTCACATTAGTTTGCTTATGTAGCCTTGGTTGTTGAGGTAGCCAAATTTAGTTGTTGTCTTCATAATAGCCTTAAGTTATTAGTATTGACTAAGCAATCCACATGGCTTGCCATTTGAATGATGATGTCTGAAAAAAAGGATACACCTTTGTTTTTTTAATCTTAAAAGTTCCCAAACCTATTGGAGTCCATGTATAATTTAGAGTATCTTCCATTGGATTTTCTTCTAAATTTTAAAATATAGCCTTGACATGGATGATCTCCTATTAAAATTGACCTACTACACTCAACTTAGAAAAAACACATTTTGAGATAGCATTTTGATAAGAAATGTCATTGAGATTATTTTGGATGCAACTTGGTTGGTGTAACATGCCTATCGATTTGGCCCCTTGATGACATGATTTTAGTAGTCCATCAAGAGATCGTTCTAGGAAACATTGTCTTGAATTTCCTCAAAATATCATAGAATTTCTACCTAGGATCACTCGAATCTACATTTGTAGGCAAGGTTTGCTCAATTCCCACAAGGATTGACCTAAATTTGAGGTCCCTAAAAACACTACTATGGTTACCTAACTATTCGCCTAACATTGGTTAAACGAACGATTGCTTATACAACTCATCCCCCAAACCAAAGTGGACCTGTGTCATACTTGGTTCAAAGAGTGAGAAATGAGGGGGAGATGCTCGATCAACCCCTTTGCCCATAATAAGGCAAAGTCTCACTCCAACCCCTTAAAATGACACAAGGTCTAACCACCTAGGATGATTGTGTATCAACTCTTTTTAGTCTATTGACTTGACGTTTGTGGGAAATCTCTTGGCTTATTGAGACTACCCTACCTTGGGATGGATCCATTGAGAATCCACTCCCTCACTTCCCATTCAAAATAGAGGTTCTTAATTTCCTATAATTACCTAGCACGATTAATGTAACATACAAATACAACTTCCTTAATTAATCCCATTAGTATAAGGTTCTTTCATGTAATCTCAACACATATACGAAAACATGTAGAAGACAATCTTTTCGTAAGAAATAATTATTTATTCCAATTGATCAACATAACTTTATTTACATCAATATATTTTTATAATATAGGATTTGATTGAAGGCATTACCACCAAATTCCACCCTTACTATTAGGGCCTTTTTGGAAGCCAACTCGAACTTGTAGGGCATTAATCTAGTCTTTGATAATCAAGGGATTTACTATCCCGGGGGGTCCACTAGGGTTTACCGTATGGTACCACAAGAGTGTAAGGGAGGGGGGTTATATAAGGGAAGAAAGGTACATTTTATAAGGTAAGGTCCCTTAAATAAAGGGTAAATAATGGGTATTTTCATATATTTCTTGCACGTAGGTGACGTCTCCTTATTACTACTAGTGAATCCCTTGTGTTTACTATTAGGGCCTTCTTGGAAGCCATCTCAAGCTTGCAGGGGGTTAGACTAGTCTTTGATACTTAAGGGATTTACAACAACTAGAGTGGCCCCCATAGCATCCTTGCCATCTTCTAGCTAACTACATTCCCTATGAAGAGACCTCTCACTCACAGAGCTGACCCTAGTATCTAGAAAGGCAAATGTAGCCCTTTGATGAAGCTTGTGCAACTATCCTTAGGGGAGGTGTAGTGCATCTCTCAACTTAACTTGATTTTTAAATACAGTCCTAAATTAGTACAAGTTCAAGTATAAATAGTCTTGCTAATATATTATCCCTTATACATCAAGTAGTCTTTGGATGCCATTTAAAATGATTGGGATTTATTCTAGATAGTATCCTCCCAATATCTTCTAAACTTGGGCCTCTTGATTGTAACCAATGTAAAAACTTATAGGCTCATAAGATTCAATGATCTTTCAACTAGTTTAATTTTCTCATTCAAGGACCTATGGTCCCTTTGATCCAAATAGTTAGGTTTAAATTCATCAAATCCCTTTTGTTATGATCATTTGGATCATAACTTACTCTTGAAACATCTAATTGACTTATGGCCTTGTAAAGTTCTGAAGTGTACTTCCTCAAGTGGGATAGAAAGAGAGATAAAGTCCATGACTTGCTATAGAGAGTTTTCTTCTCTATTTTCTTGGTCTTAATCCCTTAGATAGCATGGAACCTATAAATCATATTAATTTCCTCTCTATTTTGAAAAAATTCCTCTTGTAATAGAAATATTTAGTAGGTCAAGGACAAAGGTTCCCTTCTTAGACTTCAAATCCTTATCCTTGAAGAAAAACTTGATCCCACATATAGGTCAAGGACAAAGGTTCCCTTCTTGGACTTTGAATCCTTATCCTTGAAGAAAAACTTTGTCTCATATATATCCTTTAAACTATGAGTCTAGTTCTTCCTTTATTCATCTCACTTCAAACAAAAATTTTGATGTGGTGTGAACTTCCCTATAACGTTTATTTAAACTAGGATACAATTTATTGGTGCATGAAAAAGGAAAATGTATTCACTAACTCTTATCAAGTATTTTCTTACATTTCTAATGCTTACAACCTTTTCTACACTTCTAGTCAATGTTCACTCAATCTATGGATGCCCCTCTAGGGTATCATAACATATGGATTTTCCCATTGAGTTAGTCTATACCATCAGGTGTCTGAACGGGGGGAGGGGGATGCATTGCACATCTATTAGTTCAAGTCAATGATGACCAGTTGATTAAAATATAATAAGAATAATAATAAAAGGAACTTGGTTTTGGTTTGGAGTGATGTTGTTTGCATGTGCAACAATCTCTTGACCAGCTCCTATACTTCTATGCTTTGGGGCCATCTTTGCTTGTGCTCTCTTAAGGTTGTAACATGTCCCACTCATGACCTCTACAATATTTTGGTGTGTCATATGATCTTTGGTCTTGCCTGGTCTTGAAGCTTCAAATTGATGCTGCTTCTTGCTTTAGATGTCAAGAGAGGCTCTTATGGAGTCGAGGATCATAAGATGGAGAGTTCTGATTTGATTCAATAGTGCCCTCATACTATCAATTTCCTCTCTTTCGCTATGCTCTTGACATGCCTTCCCTTCCTCTAGATCTCTCTCAATCTCTTCCCTTTTCCCTCTATATCTCTTTCACTTATTCCCCTTTCTCTTTCAATTCCTCTCTTTCACTCTATGCAACTCTCTCTCTCTCTCTCTCTCGCTATATATATATATATATATATATATATAGTGTCCCCTTTTTTTTCTCTATCAAAACCAAAAGAAAGAAGCCCAAAGGCTTAATATTCTAAGGTTACATAGGCCTTATCAATATCGACATAGATATAAATTTTGGCATTATCAAGGTGCGTGCTAGTAAGGCTATCAAGCTCGGTGTGATACTATAGCTACAGCTGATGGGACTATGCATGGAGATGAAATTGAGGTTGCTGATAATGCAAATGATGGCCTTGAAAATGATGCTTGTGAAGTGGCTGGTGGCTCTAAATTGATCCCTACAATGTAGTGTGCTTCATGATTCTATGGCTTCAAATTCTACTTATTCATCGTTTCACATTGCAGCTTGCAGATTAGGTGGACTCTAACTTAAAGTTAAATCTCTCTATCGATGGATTGAAAAAATCATTTAGATTGATGAAGTAGAGCATGATGAAGTAAGAGAGCTTTAACTTAAAGTTAGAGCTTTAACTTAAAGTTAAAGCTCTCCATCGGTGGATTGAAAACAACATTTAGATTGATGAGGTAGAGCATGATGAAGCAAGAGATGACACTGAGAATGAGCAACCAATTAACTTTTTACCTTTTGACGTGACCATGATCATGCACATGTTTTGTTTAGTGATGCCGATGTGGGGGATGACAAAGACATCAAGACTAATGACTTTGTTTTTTTAAAAATTTGCATTGATGGTTATTAAGGTTTCATCAATTTTAAAATCTCCCCCTTTTTAGTATTCATTCACATGTGGAGATTTTACATTCTCTCCCCCTTACAGGAATCAAGATATCCTCATCTCAAGAGAAACTAGGGGTATTATTTATAGAGTATCCTTCTCAATCTAAGAGACATCCTCTTTGGGAAAGTATTTCCAATTGGATGAGGTATTCTCTAAGAGTTCTATTGTAAGGATTCTTTCTTTTACATCAAGTACTCTGTTAGGTTAAAGCTCAAGGGCTCCTTAGCTTGGGATTATAACTTGCTCATCATCATCAAGAACATGCTTGGGGTTTGATACATAGGCTTTCAACTGGATAACATGGAATACATTATGGGTTTTTGAGTGCTAGACTGAGAGTTTCAATTTATATGGATTAAGTCCTAGACAATGATTTTATAGGGTCCATAGTGTCTTGGACTCACCTTTTTGAATTCTCCCAATGATAGGGAACTCTTCTTTGGACGGGATATAGAGAAAAACCATATCTCTTCTTTGAAGGTTCACTCTTTCCTTCCTAGATTGGTATAGGCCTTTTGTCAATCCTTGGCTGCTTGAATGTCTCGTCTGATGGCTTTGATCTATTCATCCATTTCTTTTAACATCTTCTTAGAAGCTTCTACCTTTAAGGTAGGATCCAAAAAGTTGAGTGGAGTAAGATAGTCTTGCCCTTGGAAAGGGGTCATCTTGATGCTTCGATGATATGATGCATTGTAGGCAATTTCTACTAAGGGTAGATATTGCATCCACCGCTTAGATCCTTTACAACAATATGCCCTAAGTATGTTTTCAATGGCTTGATTAACTCACTCCATTTGGCCACCATCAATACTCACTCCATTTGGCCACCATCAATTTGGGGATGGTAAGCTATAATAAAGCAAAGTTGGGTGTCCCAATGGCTTCAAATAGACTCTTCCAAAAACTGAAGTAAATGGAAAATTGCAATAACTGATAATCCTCTTGGGTAGGTCCATGGAGTCTAAAAATCTCCTTTACAAAGAGCCTCACAATGTTTGAAGTCTTATAATTTATTTTGACTAGGAGAAGATGAGCAACTTTTATCAACATGTCCACAATGACCATAATGGAGTTGTATCTACCTTGTACTGAAGGTAAACCCACGACAAAATCCATACTAATAAAATCCCATTTCATTTGAGGGATGTTAAGTGGATGGAGATTTCCAAGCATCTCGACACGTTTTCAAGCATTCTAATGATAGCTCAATAAAGCCCAAAAAAGTTGGAAAATACATCTAGGTAAAGAGAAAATGGCACAAGCGAGAGTGCAAATGATGTTTAAGAGAATCATTATTGTGGTAGTCAATCATTTGCTATGGCATGGCCTAAGCAGCTTAAATGGGCTTGAGGTTAATTTTTGGAATGTGTGGAATGTGGTGACATATTTTGATTGGTCCCAGAAGGAAGATATCTTCGAATGTTATAAAGCTTATTGGATACAAGGAAGAACTCTAAGTAGTGAAGAAAATGTGCAGGAAAAACACTTTGATAAATGTGTTTATCAACTCTTAAACGAGTGGTAAAAATGTGTGTTTGGGATAAAGGCTTAGAGCCTAGGGAGAGTAATAAGGGTCATTTTTTTTTTTCATACACAAAAAGGCTTGAAGGGTAAAAAAGCATCATTTTAAAAGGAAAATCTTATCAAGATTTATGAAAAAGCTTTAGAAGAAGGTTGGCAAAGTCCAGGCTGTGTTTTACGAGAGGTTTTAATAGCATGGGGGTGAAAAGTTGGTGGGGGGAAGATGAGTAGAAAGAGAAGCTTGAAAGCTATTGTTATCTTGAGGGGCTTTCTTCCATCGATTTTGTGGGGATGGTTGATGATTGATATTGCTCTTATTTGGGTCATGTGAGGTGTCAATTTCACAAATAGATGAGTAGGTGGATAAAAAATTTCATCACGTTGGATGTGGCATCATGAAACGCATGTTATTTCACTAGTGAGCTATGATGCCATTAGTATTCATCATGTCGAAGCTAGATGAAGGCTCCATTGTAGATGGAGAGGGCAGCTAACAAAGGGATAAAAAAAGCTATTATTATGATTGTGCAAGATTGAAGGCATTAATATATGATTATTGTCAAGGATTGTTATCATGATGATTGTTGTGTTGGGTCTGCATGTATGACATAGATGACCAACAATGAGCATGGAACTCACTTTGCTTGTTATGCTATGGTACCTTGAAGATGAAGAATCACTATTCAAGCAGATGCATGCAAAGATTTTTTATGAACTCTAGCATTGTGGGTTAGAAGGAGATGTCATATGCACCCATACAAATCTTAGCTAGAAGCAAGGCAAGGCTAATGTTCAGTGTGAGAGTGTGCATGAAAATCACAAATCATTTGAACCTCTGAAAGAGGCATTAAAAGAAGGCATTGTAAGACTATTTGCATATGTGGGAGATTATAAATATGTGAGGGTGGTGCCGTGTGTGTAGCAATGTAGGTATGTTTTTTTAGATTATCCAAGAGGATGGGTAGTTGTTTGATGATCTTATAAGAAGAGAAGTTTTGTTCTTTCTTGGTTGTATTAATGTTCTCTCTGAACTGCAAGAGGCACTATTCTAATTGTTCTTTTTTGGGTGTTGTGGATAAATTTGAACTCAAGACTTTCAATCCTAAATTTTTCATGTTATTACGTTTAGAATCTTGAAGTCTCTATGGGTGGCTAGATGATAGTGTTGAGGAAAGAAATTTGAGTTACTATGTCCTTTTACATTTTGGAAGAAGTTTCCCATATTTTACATAATAGATTGTGAGTTGTTAGAGACTAGCACTAAGCCACTAACCATACCGGTGCTCCATTTCTCTTGTGTCTTTGGGTTGTGTGATAAGTTCATCCTTATTCACCACATGTTTGACAATGCTCAACTTTCGCCCCATTGGTAGCTTAGACACTAGGTAATGTACTTAAGCACATCACCCCCCTTAGCTTTTCCCAATTGTAGCTCCTCCTTTATGACATTGAGCATCTTCGCATAACCAAGGTGCCGTGAGAATGGGGAGTCATATGCTTCCCAAAGTAATTTCTTTTTGAGCTCTTGAGTTGATGGAATATACAATCTTGTCTTGAAGTAGACAAGTCCTTCTTCAATGGAAAAATCCTAATACTTAAGCTTCAACTTAGGATCTTGGTCCTTAGCTTAGACTTTGCTTTGCCATTGTTGGTACTTTAGATCTTTAGATGCTTCTTCTTTTCCATTTGGAGGATAGGATTGCTTGGCGTTGACACAATGAGGGATTCTGCTCTTGTAGATTCTTTGGAGATGAGTGCATTTAGGAATGCTTTGTGGCTTAAGGTGTCCATAAATACATTCTCTTTTCCTAGTTTGTACTTGATGTCAAAGTCATATTCCTACACGACTTCAATCCACCGCCATTGTCTCATATTAAAATCTGACTGAGGAAAGATCCATTCAAGACTCTTGTGGTCCATGACTAGAGTAAACTTATGTATATGAACAATTGTTTATAACCTTGTCTAAGGAAAATTTGAGTGAAAAAATGATTTGTCATTTAACAAATGGAGGGATCTCTTTTCAAAATGACAAAGATAAGTGGAAATTCTTTGTATTCTAGGCAATGTTTACCTCCACAATGCATTCTCTTAACTTTGATTAATGGGATCACTTCATGAGACTCTTGGAGCATATGTCCCTCATTGTATTGGGAGGAGCGATGATGGACACAAAGTAGAGTTTATTGCTTCATAAATACCAATTGACTTTCTTATTTACAAAATAATCTCAAAAGGAACAAGTAGATGGAAGACCTTAAAGTTGTCAAGTTTGCTAGGCCTAAAGGAGGGTCAATTAAGGCAAATGATGGACAAGCTGAAGCTTGAAATTCGACCATGCCAAGTGGCCACTAATATGCCAACTAAGGTCTATCAACCTTTATTTTGGTTGCCAATGCTCGCTAATAGGCCAATTAAGGCCTATGGATGTTAATTCGGCCACAAATGGCCAATAATGGGCCTATTAAAGCTTATGGGTATTAATTCCACTGCAAATAGTCAATAAAGATCCTATTCAGACCTAAGGTCTTCAAATTGACCTCCAACAGTCGATGATAGGTCTATTAAGGCCTATGGGCCTTGATTTGGATGGAACCAGCTTATTTTAGGCCTATTGAGACCTATTGCTTGAATTTGGGAAAAAATCATGATAAAGGCTATAAGTCCGGACCCAATCTGGCTATGAGGTTTAGAGACTTTGACCTCGAGGCTGAATTAAAAACCCAAGGATATTGGATTTATCAAGGGGGATAAAGAGCGAATGAGCCCACCTCTAAGCGAGACAAACCAAAAAATTCCTCTAGAAAGCTAAATAATCAACAAGAATGAATTGCTCATGGTTTGAGAATCCTACTTGGGTGTTAAGAGCAAGAGAGAGTTCATTCATATGATATGTCTGCTTCGCTATCCTCAATGCTCAAAATCTCTAACTGTGATCTCTTCTTCTTCTTCTCCCTTTTCCTTATACGTTTTTTACTACACAAGCTTTCTTCTTCTTTTTGCAAAAGCAAATGTGAAAGACACTAACACAAATGCCTAGCCCCAAAAAGTAAACTTGAGAAATCCAATGCACAACCTTGCTTTTGAAAAACTCTCACACTCTTCAACTCCCTTGCTTGTGGAAATCCCCTTGCTTGCAACTCTGTTGACTAGTAGAAACTTACAGTTTTATAAATTTCAAATATGTTTTCTAAGGTTTGGAGCTTTATTCTATTGTTTCTACTTTCCTACCATTCTCTCAAAAAATATGATACAAGGAAGGAACTACAACTAATACCAATACACCGTATGACAAATTGATTGCCTCTCGATTCTCCCCCCATACTAATTTGTGTGAAGTTTTGAAGTCTAAGATCTTATTCAGCTGCTTGGTCTAGAGTGCGCATGCCTAATTACTCGAATCTATTGGTCCCAAAAAAAAAGAAACCAAAAGGTTAGCACTCTCACGAGCAACTCTATCAGACTTTGGACCACTTATTGATTCAAGCGTTTCAAGAAATCAAGCTATGGCTACCTCTCACATAAGAAATGTGAACTCTCCAATCAAATGTAGTGAGCTTACTAGCCGATCCATTAGTTGTAATCTCACCCCACATGAATCCTCCAATAGCTCTATGATCCAAGTGATGCACTCAAGCAAGCTCCATCTCCTTGCTCCACTTGCCATTTTCATCACACAAAGAAGAGAAGAGAAGAAGAAGAACATAAGAGAAGAAACAACTTCTCCAAGCCGATCCCTCACTCTCACTCACACACACACACACTCTCAAAACCCCCCGCCCCTCTCTCTCTCTCTCTCTCTCTCTCTCTCTCTCTCTTCTGTTGCTTCCATCTTGAAAAGGGTTAACAAGTTTGTACCATCAAACTTCCTAATGCTGTACAATTCCTTGTATGCCAAGTGATATCAACCAAAAAAACAACAAATTGTACCACAAAACTAGCAAACTTTCTGCAATACTTGCTCACTATAACCAAAATTGAGAGAAGTTAGAAAATCAACCACTAGTAATAATGTATACATCACTATACAAACACTATGAAAATCACTACAATACATCAATGTTGAGGGATATATACAAAGTAGTATAAGAAAGCGTATACATCTATTTCAAGCCACCTTTTTGTAACTATTAGTTCCCCTTTCTAATCACCATCTTCATCATCCTTCTCGTCGTGCTTTACATCATTTCTTGCTTGGCTCTTTTCTCTCTTTCTACTTCATTATGTTATTGTCCCTAAAGATATAAAATATATACACTTAAAAATGACGAAAAAGCTTTGTTGTTCTGAAAGCTAAAAGAAACAACTTAAGATGTTCTACTAATTTTAATTTCTCACCTCACATCTGCTTACTAATGACGCCCTTTGTATATAAGTGTCTCCATGTGTTGATCCTACTGTGATGATGCTTCTAGACTGTCCCATAGTGAGTAGGATTTTGACCCACAATGTTAACTTGCAAAAATAAAAACACTATTAATAATTACAAAACCAATCACAAATTTAAGTATTAAAAAACTTAAGATGAAATATATAGACTTAAAAACTCCGCCTCCCATGTATTGACACCTCTTGATTCAAAATGTGATGATCCAAATCGTTCCATTTGGATTCATTGTGTCTCTCTCTATTTTGAGTTGAAGATCCATTACTCCAATTTACTTTGTGCTTCAAACCCTCTTGACCATGTACAAAAATCAATATAGATATAGGACCTGGACCTTATTCCGTCCTCTTTTTTTTCCACTTCTTTAGCTTTTACTAAGCCCCTCTTGTTAGCAATGATTTTACTATTTGGTGCTTAGCTAGGCCTTGCAAAATAAAAACACTATTAATAATGACAAAACCAATCACAAATTTAAGTATATAAAGAAACTTAAGACAAACTATAAATACTTACAAACTTTGCCTCCCATGTATCAACACCTCTTGATCCAAAATGTGATGATTCAAATCACTTTATTTGGATTCATTGCGTCTCTCTCTATTTTGAGTTAAAGTTCCATTACTCCACTCTACTTTGTGCTTCAGCCTCTCTTGACCATGTGCAAAAATTGGTATAGATATAGGACCTAAGCCTTATTCTGTCCTCTTTCACACCCCCCCCTTTAGCTTTGACTAAGCCTCTCTTGTTAGCAATGATTTTACTATTTGGAGCTTACCTGGGTCTTGATAGGAGAAGGGCCTAAAGCGATCTTTGTAGTGGGCATGGAGTATGCTTCCCATGAAGCTCAAAAGTTCCTTTTCCCTATGGTCTTGGAAGACTCTACCCATGCTAGTTAATGTGTAGTATACACGTGGTCTACATTTTTCTTGCTTGTGGTGTTTCTTCTTGTGGTTGGGCTTGTGATGTAGAGGGTCTATGATCACTCTCATCCAAATAGATTACTAGGCATCTCCAACCACAACCTTTCCCTTTAGTGGTTGCGTCCATTGGCTGCTACTACTCTCTTGGGTATGCTCACATGATGGAGAGATGGATGTAATCCTAGCTGGGGATCGTGTGGCTATTGTGATTGAGAAGGCAAAAGACTAGTTATATACTCATACAACATGGCTATAGAAGGGAATTGACAAATGCCATGAATTTCTCGAGTTGCATGGGCCATGCATAAGCTACGCATAGGCTATGCATAAGCTACACATAGGCAATGCATTGGCCATGCATAGGCCACACCACATACATTACATACACACATTGCATGAGCATAATATGCATATACATATATGCATAAGCTATGTATAGTGCGTATGCATATGCCCTATATACATATATGTTATATGTATAGGCAATGCATACACATAAGCAACACATAGGGTGTCCATGGCCCATGGATAGGCCATGCATGGGAGGTGCACGGGCTATGGATAGAATATGCATAAGCTATGCGTGGCCCATGAAAAGGTTACACATAGACTATGCATAAGCCATGCATAGGCCACATATAGGCTAGACTATGTAGGCTACACCATGAAAAGGTTACACATAGACTATGCATAAGCCATGCATAGGCCACATATAGGCTAGGCTATGTAGGCCACACACACACACACACACACACACACACACACACACACACACACACACACACACACACACACACACACACACACACACACACACACACACACACACACACACACACACACACACACACACACACACACACACACACACACACACACACACACACACACACAATATGCATATGCATAGGCTTAGTGTCTGCATAGGCATATGCATACACATATGCACACACATAGGCTACACACATACATAAACAAATCTTATGCATATGCATAAGCATAGGTGTGCACATACACACATGCATAAGATATGTGCAACCTACATGGATATGTGTGTATGCATAGCCATGCCATAAGCATATATATTGACACATACACATGCATATATGTAGAAGCATAACCTATTAACTACAATCTAATATTTATAAATCTCAAATCCAAGCCATACATGGATTCCCAAACATATGGGTGACTATGTCACCACATCATAATAGTAATACTCCTCTTGACAACTAAAGTACCATGGAATCTAAAGTGGGTTTCACTTGTGGCTTTAGGGATTACATACTTAGACCATCCCCATCTAAGCACACAAGTGTCACACACATACACTTGACACATCCTCACACCAATCTCCAATATATCATAATGATGTCATGGCGGATGGACACATTTACTTGCCCAATTAATTCAAAAACAAATTAACAATAATGAATACATGAATCAAATCAAACATCAAAGAAATAAAGGTACCCACGTTACACCTCTTCCTTCTCCCCTCCTTTTCTCCACTATAGAGCTTGTAGTGCACAATGAGCATAATAGAGTTTTTGCATCAACAACGTCGTGTAAATGTTTGCAACTATTGCATTAAAAAACATGTCAGAAATTGTGTTCAACAAGAACCTTGATTGGTTTAAAACCATGTGAGAAACCATGTTCATTGTACAAAAAAAAACCCATTTTGTGTGTAAACCCGTATGACAACAAGCTCATTTCTCAAGCCATTAATAGAGAAATAAAGATGCATAGCACCAAAATAAGAACACTCCATACCTCAAATGCCTACTTGTTTATCACTGAATGCTCCACAAATTACCAAGTTGAAGGGCTTTGAGACTCCCCCTCTCTCGCTCTCTCTATGTGTGTGTGAATGAGTGTTTCTATATATTTACTTTTCTTTGTTTATTCATCTTCTAAGAATAAGAATGTGAGGATTGCGCATTGTGGATTTTTAAAATCAATCGTGGATATATAACATTTAATTCGTCAATATAGAAAAATCGTTTCTAACTATGGATACGCGTGCATTTACAAGACAATGATTTGTCTCATTCCACTCGGTAGAGTTTAGTGGGCTTTTCCACATGAACTTTGACATGCCCATAAATCCGTATCACTTTCCTGCATCTTTGCTTAAATTTTATTGTAGTGTCAAAGGATTCCTCATCCATGGGTAGTAATACCTCAATCATCGCTTCCATATCAAGCTCCAATATCTGATAACAATAAGGTTGGTCCCCCCCCCAATTTCTTCTCTAATGGTGGATATGCTAGAGGAAGTGCCTTCCAAAGAATGCATTTCTTAGGTGCTCCTTGCATGGTATGCTCATGAACTCTTCTTATTGGGCACATTGCATTCATTGTTTACTATTAACTAGCATGTCCCTATGAATATTCTCATAAACAAATGGTATTTTATAAAATATTACAATTAGATATTGTCTCTCCACACAACTAGTGCATACTTTACTCATTGTTAACTTGTACTTAAGCTTGTTTGATCAATGATTTCTAGCTAGAACTTGCCGTAGCATCACACATGGTTTATAGACAAACAATATTTTCTATGAGTTCCAAACTTGCACTTATGCCTCTCGATCTCGAGTATCATGGACATTATCATTGCTCATTTTTGCTACAGTATGGAAAATAGATAATCCACAATGTTATGTTATGCTCTCTCTCTCTCTCTCTCCCTCCATTTTACTTTCTCTATTTTTCTCTCCTCTCTTTCTCTATCTTTCTGTCTCTCTCCCTTTAACTTTCTCTATTTTCTCCTCTCCCTTCTCCCTTCTCCCTTTTCCCTCTCCTTTCCTCTCCTTCCCTCTCCTTCCCTCTCTCTATTTTTCTCTCCTTGTCCCTCTCCCTCTCCCTTTTTCCCTATCTTCATAACTCTCTCTGTCTCTCTCTCATATAAGCACAAAGTACAAAAAAAAAAAAGCAAGGAAGGCAAGAAGGAAAGGGCTTGCCTTGAGACTTGAAGATGCACAAGTAATCCCTTGAAGCTCTCCTTCACGCTAGTCTTCTTCTTCTCCTTTGTGTGAAAGAGAGTGAAAGAGAGGCAGAGAAGAAGACTGTAAAGGATAATATGTCTCGGCGGACTGATGCATAATATGTGCATGGATGGTGAAACTGCATGGTTGGTTGAGTGACTGCATATTGACTGGATGGGTGTATATGGCGACAACGAGATCATTTGACGATATTTCTGCAATTGGAAGACAGCATAGGATGCTGAGAATGTCCGAGCACTGATGAAAAGGGCGCAGATCTTAACCCAAATGGTAAGCGATAACTTGACTTGACAGACAGACACGGAAATTATGAAAACGCCATGCAACGTCCCTCCAAAGTTATGCCACAGTACTGTAGGAAGGGTAAGGCGTAACCCAGAGATAATTCAGTTGACACAGTACTCTCACATGCAGACTGTAGTAAGATAAGTAGTTGTCACCCACAGATAATTCAGTGTTGAAATTGTTTATATACAAATAGCTCTTGGTTGAGCTATTTGCTAAAAATGAACTAGGGAAATAAGGGATCATTAATCAAGGAATTAGCGTGATGACAGCGTGAGTGAATTTAAAAGATCCCATAAGTGAAGCCTCAAGTGTTAAAACCCAAAGCATGATTGACTGCCTGGATTCTAACATTAACACCCTCAGTCCAATGGGGACAATGGGGACCCTGTCTCTGCTAGGGTACGGCTTCCATAGGCAATTGCCAAGATTGGGTAAATATATGAACTAAATAGAATCAATCTTGTTTCGGAAAAAATTAGCCTATTTGGAGGAACTTAAAGTTGGTCATCTCTTTACCAAACACCTTGGTATGTCTTGCTTTTATAGAAAAAATTAAGAGAAACGATAAGGTGTCCGTGAGCCTTCAACAAACCAAAAAAAGAAAAAGAGGTCCTCGCCCCCTAGTGTGGAATTGGATGAGATGCTATTATTTATGGAATATTTGGATATGCAAAAAAAAAGAGAATAAAAATGTAGATTCATTCTTTGGCTTTAAATCTGATCTTTTTTGTAGGTTGAATGGGATGCTAAAAAACTCCAAAAGCTCCATGAAGCAACCAAAAAAGAAAGAAAGACATAGATGTGGCAACCATTCTGCTTGAAATCAAGAAGAAGTCTAACTAGCTCAAGCTTGTATCAAGGCTAAGGAGGCTTCCCTAGAAAGAAGCCTAAATACTACATACCATAGTTGTATATTTTTTCTTTTAATATTGTAATGTGGCACCCTGTAACTGGTAGAACAGTAGGGAACATGGATTGCTAGCATGGCAGTTAATGGCTACCTAATTAGCTGCGGTATACTTCTTGATAAGTGACGATTAGATGTATAAAGAGAGGAAGAAATAAAAAAGAAAGGATTTGTTCTTTGTTGTAGAAAGCTGGTCGCCACATTTGGTGGAGACACATGTTACACACTCTCTCTTTCCCTACTCATCAAAACGTTCATCCTCCTTAGCCCCAATGAACACTTTCAAAACACACTCTTGTAGCATGCAACCACAATAGGATCCTACAACAAAGTACACAGAACAAAACTCAACGCACAATCTCATCATAAGCAAAACTAGCAAGAGCATAATCATCATTACACAACATGAGTAGGGCAACATCTCCACACTCGCATCCTGGCTCACTTCATTACAAAGATGTCAATATGAATCTAGAGTTCCCACAAGAATCTCAACAAACTACGATGGAACAAATGTTTCAAGCAATCTCTTCTCTGATGCTCCACATTAACCAAACCAACCAAACTT
Source organism: Lygodium microphyllum (assembly GCF_053477565.2). NCBI lineage: Eukaryota > Viridiplantae > Streptophyta > Polypodiopsida > Schizaeales > Lygodiaceae > Lygodium > Lygodium microphyllum. The sequence continues at coordinate 11,796 of NW_028229871.1, read as the reverse complement.
TAATGGCCAATCTTCTTGTTCACAACCAACCACAAAATTGAACCAATCAAAAGGTACAACCTAAACCTTTTGCTTGTCTCAGGGAAGTGGCTATATGTATATCCTCTACATCATGTGCATGCAAGGCCTATTTATAAATATCCTTATCTGTGAATTTTTCCTAAATAAAACATAACCCTTTTCTATTCAATATGTAAAGAACCCCTTTATATTACATCCTTTTGTATGTAAAAAATGTATAACAATGGTATTTTAAAGATACCTTATTTTGAACCCACGTGATGCACACATATATTCATGAGTAACTTACCCAAGTTGTTGGTCTTCCAACCAAGGATGTCTTGAAATGGATTGATCACTTTGAGAATATTTCAGGTTACCATGCCTGGAGTGATGAAAGGAAAACATTAGAAATCGAATCATTTTCTTGGAGGGCATTGCAGCAACATGGTATATGAAATAGCCGATTCAAACCAAAGCCAGTTGGAACATGGTGAAAGATGCCTTAGTGAAAGTTTTTGCACAACAAAATATTATCCAACCTGACTCTCCAACAACTAGGCAACCTCAAGTAAAATCATAATGAGCCAGTCACCCAATTCATACTAAAGCTCAATCAACTCCTTCTGCAAGAGCAGACCCAACAATGCCCAAGGACATGAAGGTTTTCTTCTTATGGCCAAGGCTCATTCACAATGTCTCATGTAGAGTGCGTGACCAAGAACCAACAACATTTCATTAAGCAATATAGATAGCATAGAGAATAGAAGCCAACAGCCAATCAAAGGTGCATAATCCACCACAAACTTCCACATCAACAAAACAAAGCTTTGATCAAGTAGTGCCCATGGATATTGATATTCAAAATGCACAAATGACACATAATAGGCAATCTTATCCATCAAACAATGAAACAAATGGAGTCAATAGAAGATTTCTTCCACTTACTAAGATGACCAAGGCCTCCTAAGTGTTTTTACTGCAACAATTATGGCCATATAAGAAAGAATTGCAAGAAACTACAAAGGGCACAAGTGAAAAATCTCCAAATTCACACAAATGATATAGTAACACACACTTGCAGCAATATAGGAAAACCCTTAAGCGAATGGATGATGAAGGCCAAGCATTCACAACAAGAAATCATAGGAAAGCCGTCAACTCATAAAGTATGCACAATCAAAATTAGAATAAAAGGACAAGAATTAGAAGCAGTAGTAGATACTAGTTGCACTATTTTCACTATAATTTGCACAATCATTTGTAAAAAAGATAAGAACACCAATAACAAAAACACAAGAAGTAACAGTGCTATTTGGAAATAGCAAAAATCTACATCATACAAGGCACATCACCAGCCCACAAATAGAAGTAGGGAAAATCACACATCAGAATGCATTGTACGTTCTCCCCACACAAGTCTTTCAAGTAATACTAGGATTAGATTGGTTACTCAACACACAAGCCATAATTGACTTTAATAAAAAAGAAACTAGAGCAGGTAATCAAACCACCATCCCATTACCTACATTATGCATGCAAGACACAATCACATGCACACAACTACTTAGTAAGACACCACTAATGACACAATCAACACACACAAGAGAACTCTATGAAATCCTTATAGCATAAAAGACATTATTTGATTAAAAATAAACAACCAACAAAATAAACTTGCCTATCTTTCATGAAATAAGAATAGGATCCACACAACCAATAAATATGGCAATGAGAAGAAGGTCACCAAAGGAGAATCAATGCATCCACAATGCGGTCAAAGAGATGCTAGCTAAAGACATAATAATTCCATCCTCCAGTGATTGGACTTCAGAACCCCACCAAGTGAAGAAGGATGATGGCACATATAGCTTTTGCATCGATTTTAGGCCTCTAAGCAATGTTACTTAACATGATTTTTACCCTCTTCCATACCTAGATGACTTACTAGATACATTGGATCACTCTAGATACTTCACCTCTCTTGATTTGGTATCCAAATATTAGCAAATACCATTGGCCCTAGTTGACATACATAAAATAGCCTTTCCCACCACCATAGGCCTATACCAATTTACACACATGCCTTTCATCCTAAGTGATGTAGGTAGTACATTCCAACACATAGGCCATATAATTTTTGGAGATCTCATTGAAAAAAAGGTGATAGAAATTTATTTGGATGACATTCTCATTCATATAGAGAGCTGGAAGAACATAAAGAGGTAATCAAGGAAGTATTGAACACGATACAAAAATACAAACTACAATTGCAACCAAGAAAACACAAAAGGGGATCAACTTGTTTAAAAATTTCAAGTTTCATTATTTTAGAAGTAGGTATCAGAGTAGACCCCGCAAAGATTCATGTTGTCCAACAGTTGTTGTCGAGCACTCAAACAAGGCATCTATCCATCTCATTCCAAAAATCCACTCTAAACCTAATATATGAATGATTGAATTTCACATCCTTTTGTTCACCAAACAAGTCTTACTTTTCTAATACTAGTCAATTAGTAGCAGCCAATGGATAGGTCACATGTTATAGGGGGCAAGGCTTGAGCTGAGAGGCATGTGTGCGCTACGAAGGCGAAGGTAGAGAAAACTACATTATTCCCACCACACTCAAATTCCCAACCAGTTTCGGAACTCCTTGTCAAACTAGTGGGTTCACATATACTAGAGTTAGCAATCAAATTTACAACCAGAAACCTCTTCTAGCCATTGGTGAAGTGATTGTCCAGTGAAATTGGATTTGGTAAAAAGTTTAAAAGTCATTTTTCTATTGGGTAACAATAACACACACCAACACACACTAACACAAATTTTCAAGATATCAGTACTATATTTATCTACCTTATTTTCTCTCACATATGCAAGCATGTCTCTATGGGCTCCCAACCAATTCTCAAACTAGTTGGGAACCATTTTGATCGTGGAGATAGGTCCACTGTAGGAAGTCAATGAGGAAAGGGCAGCAATGTTTTACATTTTTGTGTATATAGGTAGAAGTTAAAAAAATCTAGATTGAGAATTGATGATTCAAGATTAGATTGGGAGTGTTAAAGTTTGTAACTTACAATGATGTACCTATTGAGTAGGTACTAGCTACTTATTACTATAAACTTAAAAATTGTGACTCTTACAAACTTTTGAGTCTTATTGGATTCATGTGCATTTGGTTTGTACAATCTAGTATCACTTTTCTAATTTTCTTTGGGGGGGGGGGGGGGGGGGTGGTGCACCTTATAGAACATGTAGGATACTATGTGAGTTCAATAGAAAGGGTATTTTATTTAGTATCCTTTGAACACATATTATATAGATGATTTCTTATAGGTGCACCTCTCGAGAATTTTGCCTCTTGGTAGAAGCTTAGTCTATGATCCAAATTATATTACACAAGGATGTGATTCTCCATCCAATGCTTTAGTCAAGAAATTGCATAAAGGTATAGGTAAATAAGTATTTATGTAGATACGAGTGAGTTATTTTCCAAATATGCATGGATCTTGGTGTGCTAATTCATCAACCCCTCTCATGGGCCTCTCATATACAACTACCTAATCACTTGGAGAGACAAAAGGCATGGAAACTACCTAGGAATGGCATGAGCTAAATGGGGGAGAGAGAACCTGTCACAACTCTATAGAAACAGAATTTGTATCCTTTTGCATTAATTTGTCTATATAATGATTTATTAAATTTATTTCCTTTGCACTAATTAGATATAAAGAAAAGTGCATTGGAGCTGGCCACTGATGAGTGGTCACAGGTTATGGTGGACCCACGCGGTGGGTTAGAGAAAAGATAGTTCACACTTCCACCTATATGACCCGATTGGGCGCCTGTGACTAGAACTCACGCATATCAGGGTTAGACTCGCACACAGAAAGGATTGATGCCTTGAAGTGTGGGCTAGATCCACCAGAACAGACAGTTACAATCAACAAGATGGCATGATCATGAAATGCTTGTATAATGTGCATGTGTGGGCTGAAAGCTTGAAATGCACATTTCTTTGCATAGAAAAGTCACATGAAGATTCGGATACCATTTTTGCGATGTACACGGAAAAAGCTTTCATATGATACCTATATTGGGGGGGGTCCCTAAATTTTAGGAGATCCCTAAATTTTAGGAGGTCCCTAAATTTTAGGAGCCTCGAATTAGCCTAAAAATGCTAGTCCTAAAAAATAGGGATGTCATTCTAAAAATAGTAAGTTCTGTACTCTGACTGTGCTTACTAAATTTGGTTGTTTCTATTCTTGACAGTATTCAACCCAAAAAGGAAGGCCATAGAGAAGAGACAAGTGTCAAGACACTTGTCACACAAGTTTCCAAGTGTCCCACCACTTGTCACATCTCATGACATGTGGCTGGACACTTGTCTTGTGCTACTCCACTTTCCCCTTTTGTACTAGCTCTTCCCTCTCCTATAAATAAGAGCTCGTTTTTCTTCATTCATCATCATTTTTCTTTGCTGTAAACTCATGAACAGCACCCACAGATAGCGAGAAACTGGCCCCATCCATCCCCATCATCATCTCCCACTTCTCCATTATCAAATTCCTCCATATTCCCTCTTCTATCACTGTTTTTTTTACAAGACAGCAAGCCTGTAAATTCATTACAGCACCTCCTTCTCGAGCTCTTTCTTCCATTTTAGCTACAAGAAGTAAGCCCTATCCATGTACTGCTGATCAACGATGGAGAAAGGCTGAATTTCCCTTTTTCTTCTCTCATATTGTAAAGAAATCAGTTCTTATCATTGCATAATAGATAATGCATGTGTGTTTGTACACCTTTGCATGATCTTGTGAGAGTGAGAATTACTTCTTCTCACTCTCAGGTTGATTGTAACTGAGCTCTTCCCTAAGGGACTTGGGTTGAGCAGAAATACATTCCTTCGGGGGGGGTTGCCCATCTTCAACCCTCAATTTTGTCTCCATTACTTTTACATTTTCATGGCTGTAATTTTGTGAGAAATTTTCATTTTCAGCTTTAAGTGTTCATTCTCTTTTATATTAAATCTCGAAAACAAGCGAATATCATAATTGTTAAGCATACTACGTTGTTCGGGGCGTTTACAGTGGTATCAGAGCTTTGGCTCGGTCCTCACCCCCAACACTGGTAGTGCTTACAACTATAAGTTTGTTTGTTTTCAGCCCTTGCATTGAGTGCTTGAGCATATATTTTTTTTCTTTAGTCTCAATGGATCAATCGAGTGCTATCCTTCAAGCCATTCAAAGTCTTAGAGAGGAGAATCAGCAAATTCGTGAGCAACTTCTCAAACTAGAAAAAGTTGAGAATCCCAAAGAATTCAAGGAAAGAAGCCCCTCTACTTCAAGGAGACAAAGCCATACCAATGAAAGGAGCCGATCAAGAAGTCCAACTACTTCTAAGAGGCAGTCCCATTCTACTTCAAGACAAAGAAAGAGATCGCGTCGAAGCTCATCCTCTTCTTCAAAGTCATCTGGCGCCTATTCTGATGGATCCTCTTCTAGTAATGAAGAGTCACACCCTTCTCGTGGAAGACCTCATCATCGTCAAAGGCGTCGACATTCTTCACCCTCGTCTCCATCTCCATCCCCATCAAGCACTTCATCATCTTCAACCTCAAGATCCGAGCATGGACGAAGGCATAAGAAGAAGAAGAAGACTAAGTCACTATCTCAACTTGAAAAGAAGATCAAGTTCAGTATGTATGATGGTTCCCGAAATCCTGATCTTCTTCTGAAGTTTATTCGTCAATTTCAAATTTTGTATGGTCGTGACAAGTATAAAGAAAAAGAAAAGATTAAGTTTGCAGCTTTACATTTAACCGACTTAGCCCATACTTGGTGGACGGGGTTGGAATATGATCATGCTGCCCCAAAATCATGGCGGTCCTTTGTTCGCCTGATACAAAGCCAATTTCTTCCTGTTCATTTCAAAAGAGATGTAAAAATGGAATGGGATCGGCTTTGGCAAAGGAAAAATGAGTCACTTGGTGACTATACCAAGAGATTTTGGGAGCTACTTTTGAAGGTCCAACATTTCAAGAAGATTAGCAGTTCGGAAAAGCTTAGGAAGTTTCAAGGAGGTTTGCATTTTAAACTTCGTACTGCTCTTAATCATTATCATTGTTCTAGTCTCAGGGAACTCATTGACCATGCTGAGACATGGGAAATGGAGCACAATGGCAACAAATCATTCCAAAAGAATGATAAGAAGAGAGTAGCTGATGATGAGGAGTATTCAGCCCCAGAAGGACAAAAACAGTCACAAAAGCAGCCATCAAATCAAAAGAAGATGAAGCACTATGCACCTCCTAATGCTCCTCAATTTCGCTCCAATCTATACCCACAAGCAAAGCAACTTTCCGAAGAAGAAAAGCAACGCTTCATGAAAGAAGGAAAGTGCTTTAAATGTGGACAAACAGGCCACATAGCGAAGCAATGTCCAAACAAGGGACAAAGCAAGGTTTCTGACAACAAGCCTAAGTCGCCAGTGAAAATCAATGCTATCAGTGATGTAGTTGCAAACACAACTCACACTCCAGAGACGCGCAAATTATTAAAAGCTTGGGGACAGTTACAAGGTAAGCAAGCACTATTCTTGATAGATCTTGGGGCGAATAAAAATATCATTTCCTTGCAATTAGCTAAAGAGCTTGGATTAAAGAATGAAGAGATGGACACTCCGGCAGAAGTTCGCCAAGCTTTAAATGCTGATGAAGGTGACACAGTGAAGACTGTGATACCCTACATTGGCAAGCTCAAGTTTCAAATTCAAGGCTACAGTGACGAAGATACCTTCTGTATCGGAGACCTTGATGGTTGCGATGTGATTCTTGGCATGCCCTGGAATCATAGAGTAGATTCAACCATCTTCTCTCAGAAAAAGAAGGTAGAACTCACCAACAAAGGCAAGAATGGTGGACCCACGCGGTGGGTTAGAGAAAAGATAGTTCACACTTCCACCTATATGACCCGATTGGGCGCCTGTGACTAGAACTCACGCATATCAGGGTTAGACTCGCACACAGAAAGGATTGATGCCTTGAAGTGTGGGCTAGATCCACCAGAACAGACAGTTACAATCAACAAGATGGCATGATCATGAAATGCTTGTATAATGTGCATGTGTGGGCTGAAAGCTTGAAATGCACATTTCTTTGCATAGGAAAGTCACATGAAGATTCGGATACCATTTTTGCGATGTACACGGAAAAAGCTTTCATATGATACCCATATTGGGGGGGTCCCTAAATTTTAGGAGATCCCTAAATTTTAGGAGGTCCCTAAATTTTAGGAGCCTCGAATTAGCCTAAAAATGCTAGTCCTAAAAATAGGGATGTCATTCTAAAAATAGTAAGTTCTGTACTCTGACTGTGCTTACTAAATTTGGTTGTTTCTATTCTTGACAGTATTCAACCCAAAAAGAAAGGCCATAGAGAAGAGACAAGTGTCAAGACACTTGTCACACAAGTTTCCAAGTGTCCCACCACTTGTCACATCTCATGACATGTGGCTGGACACTTGTCTTGTGCTACTCCACTTTCCCCTTTTGTACTAGCTCTCCCCTCTCCTATAAATAAGAGCTCGTTTTTCTTCATTCATCATCATTTTTCTTTGCTGTAAACTCATGAACAGCACCCACAGATAGCCAGAAACTGGCCCCATCCATCCCCATCATCATCCCCCACTTCTCCATGATCAAATTCCTCCATATTCCCTCTTCTATCACTGTTTTTTTTACAAGACAGCAAGCCTGTAAATTCATTACAGCACCTCCTTCTCGAGCTCTTTCTTCCATTTTAGCTACAAGAAGTAAGCCCTATCCATGTACTGCTGATCAACGATGGAGAAAGGCTGAATTTCCCTTTTTCTTCTCTCATATTGTAAAGAAATCAGTTCTTATCATTGCATAATAGATAATGCATGTGTGTTTGTACATCTTTGCATGATCTTGTGAGAATGAGAATTACTTCTTCTCACTCTCAGGTTGATTGTAACTGAGCTCTTCCCTAAGGGACTTGGGTTGAGCAGAAATACATTCCTTCGGGGGGGGTTGCCCATCTTCAACCCTCAATTTTGTCTCCATTACTTTTACATTTTCATGGCTGTAATTTTGTGAGCAATTTTCATTTTCAGCTTTAAGTGTTCATTCTCTTTTATATTAAATCTCGAAAACAAGCGAATATCATAATTGTTAAGCATACTACGTTGTTCGGGGCATTTACAGAACCAAGTCTAAGTATTGACTCCCCTCTCCCCATCCCACACCCCCCTTTGTAGCCGCCCCTCCCCCCCAAAAGTATACTTCTAAAAATTTTCAAATTAGAAAACTCCTATGTAAATTTTACATGAAATAAATATTTAAACCTCTTCTATCATTGGAAAATTGTAAGTCAATATAATAAAAATACCCTTTCTTTTGAACTCACGCAGTACATTATATGTACCCCCCCAAGGACTAGTTGTTTCAGCTAGGAAGTAGTCTTCCATTGTCTTTATCCAGACTTCTACCTCCATTTCCACCTCTCCATTTTTCCCCAAACTCATGATGTTAGACCTACTTGAGGAGAAAATTCTTCTCTTGAACTTTGAGAGGATTTGGAGAAGATGTGAAGCCCTCGGTCTAGAAATGCACAAAGTTAACTTTTTGTGTAACTTATTTAAGTCCTCATTCATGTTTTAATACAATCCTAATGAACGATACAATGAAATAATATCAATGAACTTAATTTGGAAATAAAATATGGTTCATCTTTATTGTGCATCAATTTCCATGGGCAAATGTAAGTACATCAAGGTAGAGATTTTTTCAAAACCATATTAGGATTTTTGGTTACAATGGTTTTAATTGTGGAATTCCAATACATCAATAACTTTGTAGGCTACAAGCTTAGTAAATATATTTAAGATTATGTACTTAAGGAGAAGATATAGAAATCCATCTTTACAATAACTATGGAGTACCCTTAAATGGCAACATTCTCAACTAGGATAATATGGAGCACTTGGTCCTAGATATAGCAATTCTAATGAATCTACTCTCCACCTATATTGAGAGTAGGATTTAGGTGTGATTCTTTCAAGACCAATAACTTGATGACTTTAAGGTCTTCCATCTACTTGTTCCTTCAAAGTAAATTGGTATTTATGAAGCAGTAAACTCTACCTCATGTCCATCATCGCTCCCAATACAGTGATGAACATACACTCCAAGAGTCTCATGAAGAGATCCCACCAATCAAAGTCAAGAGAATGCATTGTTGGAGGTAAACATTTCCTAGAATACAAAGAATTTCTACTTATCTTTGTCATTTTGAAAAGACATCCCTCCATTTGTTAAATGCCAAATCATTTTTGCACTCAAATTTTCCTTAGACAAGGTTATAAACAATTCTTCCTATACATAAGTTTACTCTAGTTATGGACCACAAAAGTCTCAAATGGATCTTTACTTAGCCAGATTTTAACATGAGATAGTGGTGATCGATTGAAATCTTGTAGGAATATGACTTTGAAATCAAGTACAAACTAGGAAAAGAGAATGTACTTATGGACACCTTAAGCCACAAAGCATTCCTCAATGCACTCATCTCCGGAGAACCTACAAGATTAGAATCCCTAGCAATCATCATGTCAATGCCAAGCAATCCTATCCTCCAAATGGCAAAGAAGAAGCATCCCTGTGATTTTAGAATCTTCAATTTCATGCTCTTGAGGAACACTTGACACCATTCGATTTGTGTACTCGGAAGTTTTCTTTTGTTAGAATAGTTCTAGCATGCTTTGAGCAATCCTTAGAAATATGTGAAAGGCCAAGGACAACTAGGACATGGCTATGGCAATAGTCACTGTAGGTCCTTCCACTCCTAGAGAGAGAGAGAGAGAGAGAGAGAGAGAGAGAGAGAGAGAGAGAGAGAGAGAGAGAGAGAGAGAGAGAGAGAGAGAGAGAGAGAGAGAGAGAGAGAGAGAGAGAGAGAGAGAGAGAGAGAGAGAGAGAGAGAGAGAGAGAGAGAGAGAGAGAGAGAGAGAGAGAGAGAGAGAGAGAGAGAGAGAGAGAGAGTGTGTGTGTGTGTGTGTGTGTGCGTGCATGCGTGCATATACTTGGGATAGTCCACTTTTGGTCTTCCTCGCCTTAAGATATAAAAAATAGTTTGCATGTAAAAAAAGCCATTACAATTTGATATCACACAATATAAAGCATATTATGAATATATTAATAATTATAAATGATAAAAAAATACATTCAATTGTAGGATTTTACTTTGCAAGGTCTTATCTTACATTTTTTTGAACATGTTAATTGATAACTTCTCACATTGTGCTTGCTCAAGCAAATGTTTCTCGTATAGTCTTGCATTCTTTAGATGTAGACACTCCTCACTAGACTTCCATCTTACTTGACTTACTTATTGCCCATCAACAATGGGTTTTTCATATACATGTTGAGAATAGACAAATGATGTATGCTCCAAGAGGAGCTGTCCTGAATCCCATATGCACAGTGAGGAGAGTGGAACAACTCAAAGCCTATAAAGCATTGTACTTGACTATGAAATGAACACAATATCATGATGCTTGGTACTTTCAGTTAAGTGTCTTATCATTGTCAATTCTACACAAGATTGTGTTTATGAGTCCAAGCTAATCTATCTTGGAACCTAATTCACTTGTGTCATAGTTTGTCTCTACTTGTCCATGTCATTATGAACTTGGTTTACATCTTTGATCCACCATAGCTTGTGTCATATCCTAGATCCACATCATTTAACATGGTATCAGAGCCCAGTTGGGCATGGCACAACTCACACTCTGAATCTCTAGTCTCCCTTCATCTCTGGTGATCTCTAACCAGCCCACATTCAGCTCATATCTTCAGTTTCAACTTCAAATCTCAGTTGGACCTTGTGGCAGCCATAGCCAGCAGCACCCTATCATCTTGAAGCTCATGTATCTCACTCCACATACCAAATCTCTCTGAGTTTCCTTCTGGAAAGTTGTTCTCCACCTCACAAAGCTTCCCTGTATCACATCAATCCATGAGATTTGTCTATCTGGACCTCAGCATTGTCACTATTGTCAGTTGCTGCCATAGCCCCAGTTTGTGGCTTGCAGGACATACCTCACTTTGAGCTCTCATATCTCTCAAACCAGGCAATATTTCAGTGTGCTTTCTTTAGGAGGATTGTTCTTCTACTCAAGGAGCTTCTGCCTATCACATCTAAGCCTAACGTTGGATACCTACAAGCCTGGCATTGCTAAAATTCGACGTCGCTGCCATATCTGCGCCTGGTTACGTTTCGCTGATCTGCGCGCGGACTGCAGTACACGATCTTGATGATTATCACGGGGCTCTTGTAGAGCATGGAGTAAGCTACATTTCCATAAAAAAAGTTTCCAAAGTGATCAACTCTAGCTCTAGATATCTGGAAAAAACCAGGCCTGGGTCAAAACCCTAATCCAGGAAGCCATAGCCATCAAGGTGCAAGCTCATTTTTCCTTCAATTTCTCATTCCTTTCAACTGAGGGCACACACTGCCACTCTTATCTGAGTATGAACTCAGTTCCCAGCAAGATTAACACTTCAAATCAACAAGCAAGAAGAAGATCAAGCACCGACATTCAATATAAGCTCAAGAATAGTATCTATTGATACTCAACTAGTGTCAGTTGACACTAACCTCCTTGTGACACTTCCCAAATCCCCCTTGCTGGTCTTTTCTCAGTTAATTGGAGCTGCTCAACATGGCAGAACTTGAGCAAATAGCAAAATTCAATGGAGAAGGCTTCCATGCCT